>NW_014583139.1:0-5000 GCF_000485595.1 Priapulus caudatus
AGCAAGAAAGCCTTGCTATTCCCTTCCTGCCCCCTTACACACCTGACTCGCCACTCTCATATCGACCTTGTTAACGAATATTTTTTGCGGATATTCTGCCTTATAAATTGGTGTTTTCACACGGCGTTGCTGTTGGATCTGAGCGTGCGACTACATTCAGCTGGCAGCGGTACGCTGCTTAACCCTGGTGTTAATTGTGTGTGTTGTGGCACACCTATGAGGCAGGCGCGCCTCTCTCGCTAGCTCGTTCCTGCCACACAAGGGAGCATCGGCTATTCAACGACGCAGGAGTGTGCAGGCCTGATTTGCTCATGTATACGACTGTGTTTGTCAAATGGCAGACAATTAAGTCGCGCGGACGGATCGAGTTTGCGGACCGCGGAGGAAATTTTGTTGGTGTGTGTGTGCGTGGTTGGGGGATGCAGCAATCGAGCCGATGGCATCATGTCGTTATCAGAGCAAGTGCGGTCACGTCCCAGAGTTCATCGTGTCATTCATTGTGGCGTCCGTCGTCAAGTTCCAGTGCTGTGTAGTCAGTTCGTCAGGTTCAATCAGTTAATGAGGATAAGGGCACGTTTTCACTCAAACCAATGGCAAATCATTATTAATCAGTCAACTACATACACAAATTGCACGACTAGATTCATACCAATAGCAAATCATCATCATGCGAAATCATCATATCATCATCATCGGTTTATCGCCATTATTCTCATGACGGTCCATAGAGAGCGGGTCGGTAGATGCATCGGTTCAGTGCCGATGCAGTCGGTCGACCCGGACGCCCGGGTTTGCGGTTAAAACAGTGCATATGAGACGCGAAAATATATCAGGCGGCGAGGTGGGATGCGGGAGACTGGGGAGCACCGCTGGAGCTGAAGCAATCGTCACCGTAACGGTGGACCCGCGGCGTTTTGCAGCACAACATACGGTCTTTTACGCGCAATCAGATCGGAGTGTGTTCGTGTGCTGTGGTGTGGTGTGTGTGGTGTGGTGTGTGTGTGTTGTGTGTGTGTGGTTGCTGTGTGCGCGTGTATGCCGTGCGCCGGCGTGACGTTCGTGTGTGTGCGCTCGACGCAGTGTGCCGGCTGTGCGTGTGCTCGTGTGCTTGTGCGTGTGCGTGCTGTCGTGAGTGTGTGTGTGTGTGCGTCGTGCGTGTGCGTAAATGCGTTGAGTGTGTGGTGCCGTGGAGTCGTGTGTCTCGTAGTGTGTGTGTGTGTCTGTGTGTGTGTCGTGTGGTGCGTGGTAGTGTGTGATGTGTGTTGCGTGGCCCCATGTGTGTGGCTGTCTGTGGTGTGTGCGTAGTGCTGTGGTTGTGTGTCGTGGTGTGGTGTGTGTGGCGTTGTGTGCGTGTGTGTGTTGTGTGGTGTGTGTGTGGTGCTGTGTGTGTTGACTGTGTTGCGTAGTGTTGTGTAACCGTGGTGGGACGTGTCTGTGTGTGTGTGGTGTGAGTGTGTGTGGTGTGTTGTATCCTGTGTGTGTGCTCAGTGTCGTGTGTGTGCGTGTGTGTGTGTTGCTGTGTTGGTGTTGTGTGTGTGTGTGTGTTGTGTGTGCATTGAGTCGTGCGTGTGCGATAGTGTGTCGTGTGTGGTATGGTGTGTGTAGTGTGTGTTGCGGCGTGCGTGCGTGTGTGTGGTGCTGGTGTGATGGTGTCGTGGTGTGCGTGTCGCTGTGTGTGGTGCGCGTGCGTGTGCGTGTGTGTGTGGTGGTGTGTTGTGTGTGGGTGTGTGGTCGTGTGTGTGTGTTGCTTGGTGCGTGTGTCGTGAGTGTGCCGTGCCGTGTGCGTTCGTGTGTTGTGTGTGCTGGTGTGTGTGTCGCGCGCGCGTGCGTGCGTGCGTGCGTGTGTGTGTGTGTGTGTGCATGGCAGGTGATGATGAGCGAGGTGTTAAAATAAACATGATGTGTAAACGACCGACGTGTTCTGGGGCAGCTAGTGATGCGCAGATGGTACTAGGGAAGAACAGGATGGTTAGGTGTGTGTGATGGGTGGGTGTGTGATGGGTGGGTGGATGGTAGGGTATGTCTCCATCCATCAATCTGTTGGTTGATTAAAGGATCGATTGATCGATCCATCCATCTACCAATACATTCACCCATCAATTCACCCATGCATCCACCCCAATCGTCCGTCTGCCCATCTGTCGATACATTCATCAATCGATTCATCCATGCCTCCACCCAACCGTCCGTCTAACAGTTCGTCCGTCCGTCTGTCTATCTATCTATTATTCATTCTTCATCCATCCATCCATCCATCTATCCATCCACTCAAATATTGATCTAGCCATCCATTTATTCATTTATCGCAACGCGCACGCGCGCGCATCAAAAAATGCTCGCACTCACACCCACGTGCACACTCACACCTACATGCACACTCACACCCACATGCACACTCACACCCACATGCACACTCACACCCACATGCACACTCACACCCACATGCACACTCACACCCACATGGCACTCACACCCACATGCCACACTCACACCCACATGCCGCACCTCACACCCACATAGCACACTCACACCACATGCGCACTCACACCCACATGCCACTCACACCCACATGCGCACTCACACCCACATGCACACTCACACCCCACATGCGCACTCAACACCCACAATGCGCCACTCACACCCACATTACACACTCACACCCACATACACACTCACACCCACATGCACACTCACACCACACGCACACTCACACCCACATACACACTCACACCCACATGCCACACTCACACCCACATGCGCACTCACACCCACATACACACTCACATCCCACATACACACTCACCACCCACACCCACCCACGCACGCACACCCACATGCGCACTCACATCCAAATACACACTCACACCCACATGCGCATCATCACCCACAATGCGCACTCACCCCCCACATACAACGCACACCCACATTACACACTTCACACCCACATGCACACTCACACCCACAATACACACTCACACTCACACCACATTGCACCACTCACACCCACATACACACTCACACTCACACCCACGTGGACACTCAGCACCCACACGCCACACTCATCACCCACATGCACACTCACACTCACCATACACACTCACCCCACATACACACTCACACCCACATGCACACTCACACCCACATACACACTCACACTCACACCCACATGCGCCACTCACACCCCACATGCGCACTTCACAACCCACATGCACACTCACACCCACATGCGCACTCACACCCACATGCGCACTCACACCCACATGCGCACTCACACGCACGCGCGTAAGCACGCACGCGCGCGCACACACAGAACCCTTGACATGAGTGCAGACAGCAGCTGAAGAAGCTTGAGTTCGCTCTTATACGTCAATCAGGTTATCCGTTAATGGGACAGCACTGCCCTGCGCACTCCCCTCCACCCTACCCCCACCCCGACAACACGCATACAAATGAACGCTTCGGCGAGCGCCTCCTCTCGTCTCTCTCTCCCTCTTGTTTTTTTTTTCTGTGTCTCTCTCTCTGCTCTCTCTCTTCTCTCTCTGTCTTCTCTCCTCTCTCTCTCTCTCTCTCTCTCTCTCTCTCTCTCATTCTCTCTCTCTTCTCTCTCTATCTCTCTCTTCTCTCTTTCTCTTCTCTGCTCTCTCTCTCTTCTCTCTCTCTCTCTTTCTCTCTCTTCTCTCTCTCTCTCTCTTCGCTTTTTTTTTTTCTCATCTCTCTCTCTCTCTCTTTCTTTCTCTATCTCTATCTCTCTCTTTCTCTCTCGTCTCTCTCTCTCTCTCTCTCTATCTCTCTCCTCTCTCCTCTCTCTCTCTCTCTCCTCTCTATCTCTCTCTCTCTCTCTCCTCTCTCTCTCTCTCTCTCTGTTCTCTCTCTCTCTCTCTGTGTGTCTCTATTCTCTCCCCGCCGTCGATGTTTAATCATGTACACTGCTGCCTCGCTTCTCTCTCAATCTTAGTCACTCTTCGCTCTGCTCTGTCTCTCTCTCTCTCTCTGCTCCAATCTTAGTCACTCTTTCGCCCCCCCTCGTCTGTCTCTCTCTCTCTCTCTCTCTCTCTCTCTCTCTCTCTCTCTCTCTCTCTCTCTTCTCTCTCTCTATCTCCTCTCGTCCTCTCTTCTCTCTCTCATCCTCTCTCTCTCTCTCTCTCTCTCTCTCTCTCTCTTCTCTCTCTCTCTCTCTCTCTCTCTCTCTCTCTCTCTCTCTCCTCTCCTCTCTCTCTCTCTTCTTCTCTCTCTCTCTCTCTCTTTCTTCTCTGTCTCTCTCTCTCTCTCTCTATCTCTCTCTCTCTCTCTCTCTCTCTCTCTTTTCTTTCTCTTTCTCTCTCTCTTCTCTCTCTCTCCTCTCTCTCTCTCTCTCTCTCTTTCTTACTCTTCTGTGCTCTTATCTCCCTCTCTATCTCTCTTTCCTATATACCTATTATCCATCTATCTGTCTGTCTAATCATATCTATCTATCTATTCTATCTATCTATCTATCTACTCTATCTATCTATCGATCTATCTTATCTAATCCATACTATCCATCTATCCATTTATCCATCTATTCATACTATTTTATCTGCCTATCTTATCTATCTATGTACTATCTATCTATCTATCTATCTATCTTTCTATCTATCTATCTATCTATCTATCTATCTGTCTGCTCTGGTCTGTCTGCTCTGTCTGTCTGTCTGTTCTTCGATCTGTCTGCTCTGTTCTGTATGTATGTCTGTCTGTCTGTCTGTCTCGTCTATCTGTCGCTGTCTGTCTGATTGTCTGTCTGCTCTGTCTGTCTGTCTGTCTGCTCTGTCTGATCTGTCTTATCTGTCTGTCTGTCTGTCTGTTCTGTCTGTCTGTCTGTCTGCTCTGTCTGTCTGTCTGTCTGTATCTGCTCTTGTCTGTACTGTCTGTCTGCTCTGTCTGTCTGTCTGTCTGTCTGTCTGTCTGTCTGTCTGTTCGTCCGTTCCGTTCCGCTCCGTCCGTCCTCCGGCCGTCCGTTCCGTCGTCCGTCCGTCCGTCCG
>NW_014583140.1:0-6504 GCF_000485595.1 Priapulus caudatus
TGTGTGTGACTGCATATGTGCGTGCATGTGTGCGAGCAATGCGTGCGTGAATGTGTATGTGTGTGCGTGAATGCGTATGTGTGTGCGTGACTGCATATGTGCGTGCATGTGTGCGAGCAATGCGTGCGTGAATGTGTATGTGTGTGTGTGAATTCGTATGTGCATACGTACGTATGTGCGTTCTTGCGTGCGTATGTGCGTGAATGCACATGTGCGTGCGTGCATGCATGTGCCACGTGCGTATTGGTACGTAATATATCATGCGATGATACGACGTATGATCGTTAACTGAGACGCGAGACCTCGCACCGCCGCGCGTTGCAGGAACAAGCTGTTTGAGCGTTGTGTGTGCGTGGGTGTGTGTACGTGTTGTTTGCGATCAAGACAATATGTGCATGTGTGTAGGTGCGTGCGTGGGTGTGTGTACGTGAATGTGTATGTGCGTGCATACATGCGTGTGCACCTGAATGCGTGCGTGCGTGCGTGCGCGTGCGTGGTGCGTGGCTACTAATATTTACATCACGTGACGATACGACGTATAATTACGATACGCGACGATTATCGCGTTGCAGGAAACAAAAGCTGTTGAGCACTGCCGAGTGCTGTCGGTGTCCGTGTACGTGAGCGCAGAGATGGACAACCACTACGATTATACCGTATTTTATTACGAATTATGCTATTCCTTTTTGCCACCACTACGACCAGTTTGCTATCAAAACCTACGAATTTTCACTGTGCATCGCCCGAAAAAAAATAAAATCTCATTTTTTTCGATTTATTGTAATTTCTTGCACCCTCAGAATGCAGGAAATTGCATCTCAGCAATCAAAAAAATTTTTAGCGGGCACACTGCCGGACCTCCTTAGCCAAACGCGGCGTCACGACGCTGACCCTCGAAACTACTAATTTGAAGCGCCAGGAACTACACGGATTGCTTTAAAGATGTTGCGCATCTCTGTCAGAGCCGTGTAATGCTTGACACGCTATAATCGCGCGTTGCAGGAAGCAAGTGTTTGAGCACTGCGATGCGTGCCAGCGAGCGGCACGCGCACGTCGTCGCCGAGTGTCTCGCCAAGCTGCACTGCCGATCGACCCGTAAACCTGCTGCCGAGCCTGAAAAGCAGTTCTCGCGCTCGCCGTCGGTGGGCTCCGCGATAGCAACCGTGCCGTCACGGCCGATGAAGTTGCACGATCTCCGACCAGGTTAGCGGCGCAAGAGAGGGTTTTTAGCTCATCTGACGTAAGTCAATGCAGCTTGTAGGAATCCATGATCGTCGTCCGTCGCGTTCCGTCCGCCGTCGTTCCGCGTCGTCCGTCCGTCCGTCCGTCTGTCAAACTAGTTGGGCCCACATATCTTAACGCTCGACGTACGCGTCACGATATTCGCGAGTCGTTGGCGGGGATCCGCTCATAAACGAGTTGCGGCATGTCGCAAGCTGCGGTCAGAGGTTCAAAGGTCAAGCAGGTGTATAGAAGGGGAACATTCACTCCTTAAACTTAGGTATAGCGCGAGGAAATGCCCAGAATTGCGCGCCCACAAATCTAAACGACAGCTCGACCTGCGCTCGTGATAGTCTTTGGTTGTATAGCATCATGTCTAGGAAAAGCCACCACTGCTGCCGAAATGGAGTCGGTCACAGGTCAAAGCGTCAATGCGGCACAGCCGGCAGATTTTAGGACAATTTTCTGAGGACATGGTCTGACGGAGCCGATTGAAAAACTGTTTGTGTTGCAGCGGCTGACCCTAGCATTTTTATGCGCTTTATGAAAAGGACCATGAAATGCTCCCTTCTGCTGACTATGCGGATGGAGTAAGTGTCGGAAACCTTTTGACCCTCAAGAGTGAGGCCGTTAAACAGGATTTGTTGACTGTCTGTTTTGAAAGATTTAGACTGCCGGGCACGATACCCTCCGGGTTTGCGAGTAGAATCGGATAATGCGCTTGCGATGTATGAGGCCTACAATGTCACAGTGCAAATTTCAAAAAGCCTAATTTGCACGTCTGAGAAGCGTTTATGCCCCTCCTTAAAATCGTATAATATGTCTATGGCATTACTATACTTCAGTGATGTTACATGAATGTATGAACACGCCAGCTGCCACTGCAGCAAGCATGTGGTTGGTGATAATAGGCCTACTGTGTAGTTTTTGCCTTGCGTTAATTGAGTTACAGTGGCCGCCAGCCTCTCTATTGCAGCCTGTAAGCTTGCGTAGGATAAATGTGATGAGTGCACCTATGTCTGACTTTTGAAATAGTTGTTGCTACTACGTCGATGGGCACGCTTCCATCTTTAATTCTGAAGACACTTAAACGCTACGCGCCATCTCGTGGCAACTTTCATAACGGATCCCCACACGAACATTCCTTTTAGAGGCTTCCTGATACCATCCCTGTCGCATTCCACTGCTTTCGCGAGTGTTATGCTGCAACACATTTGGACTAACAGGGGTTTACTAGAATCCCACCACTCCACCAGCAAGAGTCACCGCAGTAGACGTTAGATGGAGCGCTGTCGCTCCTTCGGCACTTGTTGGTTTTTCTCAGCGCGGCGTCTGCTCGTCGCTCGCTCGTGTAGTTAAGATCGTGGTTGTGCCGACAGGCCAAGCATTCGTATAGCCTGACGGAGCAGCAGTGATGTTGGTGACTGTGCGTAGAGCAGATGTATGGTGCCTCTGCAGAGAGCAGATTCAAATGATTTGCTAAAAATGATCTATGTGACGTGATGTTGCTTACCTGTGCTTGTCAACGTTACATGTCGATGTTTTACTGTGCTGCTGACGTTACAGTGATGTTTTTACCTGTGCTGTGTACGTACATGTGATGTTTTTACCTGCTCTGTGACTTACATTGATGTGTTACCTGTGCTGCTGACGTTACATGGTGATGTCTTTACCTGCTGCTGTGACGGTTAACATGGGTGAGTTTTTACCTGTGCTTGTGACGTACATGCTGATGTCTTTACCTGTGACTGTGACGCTTACATGTGATGTTTTACCTGTTGCCTGTGAGTTACATGTGATGCTTATTCACCTGTGCTGTTGAGACGTTTACATGATGATGTTTTACTCCTGTGCTGTGACGTTACATGTGATGTTTTACCTGTGCTGTGACGTTACATGTTGCATGTTTTACCTATGCTGCTGACGTTACATGTGATGGTTTTACCTGGGCCTTGCTGACCGTTATCTGCTGCATGTGACGCTTACATGTGCATGTGATGTTACCTGTGCGTGCGACGAGTTATCTGGTGATGTTAATGTTATCTCTGGCTGTGCTGCTCATCTATGCTGTGATGTTATCCGTGCTGTGACGGTTACCAGTTGCTGTTGATGTCAGGGGCGGATTTGCGCGGGGGTGGGGGCGCCGTCCAGGACCCACCTTTTAATTTCAACAGTGCCTAAAAAATTTCATCCAATTTTTTTTAGGCCTAGTTTTCTGCATAAGAGATTTACTTATAGTATATATAAATTCGTTTATAAAACCTAGAAATGGGCAAAGAGTGCGTCCGCGGGGCGTCCGGGGGACCGCGATCTGATCAATTTTTGCATTCTAGCACAGTCCAAAATTAGTTCTCAGCTATGCCCTCTCAGAATGCTACCAGATTTTTTTTAAATTTTCTTAGGGAGGAGCGTCCCCAAACCTCCCTAATTGGCTTTGGCCCCCAGCTTTTCAAAAACGCCTAGTAAAATTAAGCAGGAAAAAAGTGCCCTTTATTTCTTCCTGGACACCTCCCTTTCAAAAATCCTGGATCCGCCCCTGATGTCATCCGTACTGCGACGTCGTCCCACCGCGTAATCACGCTCTCTTGTTTCCTCTCCCTCGCCCGCGAGCCGCGCCGTTGTCATCCGTGCTGTGACGTCATCCGTACTGCAACGTTGTTCCCACCGCGTAATCACGCCTCCTCTTGGCTCTCCTCTCCCTCGCGCAGCCCGCAGCCGTTTGCTCATCCGTGCCTGTGACGTCATCCATACGTCACGTATGTTCCCACCACGCTAATCACGCTCTATTGTACTCCTCTCCTCGCGCGCAGCCGCAGCCGTTGTATCTGTGCTGCGGACGGCATCCGTACGTTGCCACTGTTGTTGTCCCAGCCGCGTAATCACCGCCTCTCTTGCTTCTCCTCTCCTCGCGCAGCCGTCAGCCGTTGTCATCTTGCTGTGACTCATCCGTACTGCAACGTTGTTCCCACCGCGTAATCACGCTCTATTGTCTCCTCTCCCTCGGCGCAGCGCTAGCCGTTGTCATCTGCTCTGTGACGTCATCCGTATGCAACGTTGCTTCCCACCGCCGGTTAATCCACGCTCTCTTGCTCCTCTCCCTCGCCCGCAGTCCGCCAGCCGTTGTCATCCGTGCTGTGACGTTCATCCATACTGCAAAACGGTGTTTGTTTTTTCCGCACCGCGTAATCACGCTCTCTTGTCTCCTCTCCCTCGCGCAGCCGCAGCCGTTGTCATCCGTGCTGTGACGTCATCCATACTGCAACGTTGTTCCCACCGCGTAATCACGCTCTCTTGTCTCCTCTCCCTCGCGCAGCCGCAGCCGTTGTCATCCGTGCTGTGGACCGTCATCCATACTGCCAACGTGTTCCCACCACGTAATCACGCTTCTATTGTCTCCTCCCCCTCGGCGCAGCCGCAGCCGCTGTCATTCCGCTGCTTGTGACGTCAATCCAGTACTGCAACGTTGCTGCCCACCACGTAATCACAGCTCTCTTGTCTCTCCTTCCCCGCTCGCGCAAGCCGCAGCCGTTGTCATCCGCTGCTGACGTCATCCATACTATGCCAACGTTGTTCTCCCACACGTAATCACGCTCTCTTGTCTCCTCTCCTCGCGCAGCCGCAGCCGTTGTCATGCCGTGGCTGTGACACGGCATCTCCATACTGCCCAACGTTGTTCCCACCGCGTAAGGCACGCTCTCTTGGTCTCCTCCCTCTTCTGCGCGAGCCGCCAGCCGTTGTCACCCGTGCCTGTGGCGTCATCCGATACTGCACGTGTTCCCACCACGTACTCGCGCTCTCTGTGTCTCCTCTCCTTCGCGCAGCCGCAGCCTCTGTCATCGTGCTGTGACGTCATACCATACTGCAGTGTTCCCACCGCCGTAATCACGCTCTCTTGTCGGCCTCTCCTCGCGCAGCCCGCAGCGTTGTCATCCGTGCTGTACGCTCATCCATACTGCAACGCTTGTTCCCACCGCCGTAATCACGCCTCTCTTTTGTCTCCTCTCCCTCGCGCCGAGCCGCCAGCACGTTGTCATCTGTGCGCTGTGACGTCATCCATTACTGCCCCCAACGGTTGTTCCCACACGTAATCACGCTGCTCTTGTTCTCCTCCCCTCGCGGCAGCCCGCAGCGTTGTCATCTGCTGCCTGTGACGTCATCCATACTGCCAACGTTGTTCCCACCGCGTATCCGCTCTCTGTGCCTCCCCCTCGCGCGAGCCGCGCAGCCATTGCACCTGTGCTGTGCACGTCATCCATACTGCCAACGTTGTTCCCCCACATTAATCGCGCTCTCGCTTGTCTTCCCTCCCCTCGCGCAGCCGCCAAGCGTTGTCATCCGTGTGCTGCTGACGTCATCCATACTGCCAAAACAGTGTTCGCCACCGCGTAATCAGCGCTCTCGTGTCTCCTCTCCTCGCGCAGCCTGCAGCCATGTCATCTGTGCTGTGACGTCATACCGTACTGGCGAAGATCGCTCCCACGCCGCCGTTGCAATCACGCTCTCCTTGTTTCTCTCCCTCGCGCAAGCCGATGTCATCTGTCTGTGACGTCATGCCGTTTACTGCCTAGTCGTCCCATCTGCCGTAATCACGCTCTTGTCTCCTCCTCTCTGCGCTGAGCTCGCCAGCCGATGTCATCTATGCCTGTGACGTTATCGGTGATCAATGTAATCTCGTGCTGTGATGTTGATGTGCTGTGATATCATCACTCGGTGCAGCCGCAGCCGTTGATGTGCATCCGTGCCTGGTCATCTGTGCTGTGACGTCATCCATACTGCAACGTTGTTCCCACCACGTAATCACGCTCTCTTGTCTCCTCCCCCTCGCGCAGCCGCAGCCGATCGACTCGCTGCTGCGGACCTGCATCGGCGACTTCCTGCAGATGCTGGAGGATGAGGACCTGAACGTGCGTCGCGTCGCGCTCGTTGCCTTCAACTCGGCCGCGCACAACAAGCCGTCGCTCATCCGCGACCTGCTCGACTCCGTGCTCATGCAGCTCTACAACGAAACCAAAGTCCGGGTGAGTGAGCTGCGCGTGCCGGCGTCGGCGTTGTTGACGTGCAGGGGTGGATGGTAGTTGTTATCGGTAATCGGTAGTCACTGTTCTTGTGTTGACGACGTTGGTGGCGAGCGGCAGCGTTAGTTGTTGTCGGCAATCGCTGTTCAAGTTTTTATTGTTAGTTGTTATAGTAGTGGTAGTGGTAGTGGTAGTGGAAGTAGCAGTGACAGAGGTAGCACCAGCAGCAGAAGAAGAAGAAGCTACAACAGCAGCAGCAGCAGAAGAA
>NW_014583141.1:0-6503 GCF_000485595.1 Priapulus caudatus
TTGATTGGATATCGTCGAGTATTACGTGAACGTTGATTTGATATCGTCGAGTATTACGTGAACGTTGATTGGATATTATCGATTATTACGTGAACGTTGATTGGATATTATCGATTATTACGTGAACGTTGATTGGACGTCTACGGCTGCTATACCATTGTCTATAATCATGTATTAAAACTGTATATTAATTAGTTGTATATTAATTACCGATGACATCGCTCTCACACTGACCGCCTGTCTACTGCTAAACGTTTACACTTGAGCCGCTAGCTTGCTTCTGGCTGTTGAACGAGCGCGAGGTTTGTGGTATAGACTCGTATATACGATCTTTCTTAATACTCTCCCGCTCCTATGTTTCTCCCCTATCTCGCTCTCCCCTCTCTCTCTCTCTCTCTCTCTCTCTCTCTCTCTCTCTCTCTCTCTCTCTCTCTCTCTCTCTCTCTCTCTCTCTCTCTCTCTCTCTCTCTCTCTCTCTACTCNGGGGTGCATCCGTCGACTGGAATTGCCTTGTTCCGTCGCATGTGCACGGCTAAACGTTCAATCAACGTTCAAGGGATGAGAGCGAGAGAGGCTATCGTACAGCTGTTAGTCTGATGTGTGACGTACACAGATATATATATATATATATATATAATATATATAGTTATATATATATATACTTATATTGTAATTATATATTATATTTAGCAGCAGATAGTTTTTTGTGAGTGCCGGTAGATGGCGCCATATCTGTGCCCCGGTATCTGCTCTGCTTATTATTTGACGATTAAGATTTTTTTTACACGCGTGATTTCTTCCTCCTCTAAGCTTCGTGCGGGTTTACACAGAGCACACGCCCCCCTCCCCCTCCCCCGCGTGTGCGTTCTATTAGGAAAATTAATCCCCCTTCGTTGTTAATGAATCAAATTTCATCGACATCGATGGGGTAATTTATGTAGCAGTTGCTGCTTTAAGGGGCTTGCATGCATGCGTGACTGCCTTAAGCCTAGCGCAAACCTGCGATTTTTGGTTGCTCGTCGCTGCAACCTGCAACCACAAGCGATCGGCCGATGTGTCGCCGCGTGTGCGCAACGCATGCGTTCGAAGCAATTCTAGAGCAATTTGGGAGCGATTGCGATCGACCAATCGCTCAAAATCAAACAAGTTTGATTTCGTGCCACTCGTCGCAAGCGACCAGAATCGCTACGGGGTTGGCAGTTACACGTTCCGCAGACGTGGCGATTTCACAGCAATTTTTACAGCGATTCTAGAATCGCTGTCTCGTTCCATGAAAATGTCTACGATAGGCTAGGCTAGGCGTTATCATCGGGTAAGGAATCTCACTTCTAAGTCACCTTGACGTGTTTGTAAAGTCGACCCTGATTTGCCGAGCACGTTATTCGACGCCGAATTGTTACGCGCGCGTTGATTGGATATCGTCGAGTATTACGTGAATTTTGATTGGATATCGTCGAGTATTACGTGAATTTTGATTTGATATCGTCGAGTATTACGTGAACGTTGATTTGGATATTATCGATTATTACGTGAACGTTGATTGGATATTATCGATTATTACGTGAACGTTGATTGGACGTCTACGGCTGCTATACCATTGTCTATAATGCATGTATTAAAACTGTATATAATTAGTTGTATATTAATTACCGATGACATCGCTCTCACACTGACGTAGCCCCTGTCTACTGCTAAAACCATGTGTACACTTGAACCGCTAGCTTGCCTTCTGGCTGTTGAACGAGCGCGAGGTTTGTGGTATTAGACTCGTATATACGATCTTTCTTAATACTCTCCCGCTCCTATGTTTCTCCCCTATCTCGCTCTCCCTCTCTCTCTCTCTCTCTCTCTCTCTCTCGTTTCTCCCTCTCCCTCTCTCTCTCTGCTCCTCTCTCCTTCTCGCTCTCTCTCCTCTCCTCTCTCTGCTCTACTCTTACGGCTCTTTCCCCTTCTCTCTCTCTCTCTCTACGCTCTCCCCCTCTCTCTCTCTCTCTTACGCCCTACCCTCTCTCTCTCTCTCTCTCTTTCTTACGCCCTCCTCCTCTCTCTCTCTCTCCTTCTCTCTCTCTCTCCTCCTCTCTCTCTCTCTCTTACGCTCTTTCCCTTCTCTCTCTCTCCTCTCTTACGCTATCCCCCTCTCCTCTCTCCTTTCTTACGCCCTCCCCCTCTCTCTCTCGCTCTTACGCCCTCCTCCTCTCTCTCTTCTCTCTCTTCTCTACGCTCTCCCCCTCTCTCTCTCTCTTACGCTCTCCCCCCTCTCTCTCTCTCTCTCTCTCTTACGCTCTTTCCCTCTCTCTCTCTTCCACGCTCCTCTCTCTCCCCGTATCTTTCTCTCTCATCTCTCTCTCTCTTACGCTCTCCCCCCTCTCTCTCTCTCTTACGCTCTCCCCCCTCTCTCTCTCTCTCTCTTACGCTCTTCCCCCTCTCTCTCTCTTCACCACGCTCCTCTCTCTCCCGTCTCTTTCTCTCTCATTCTCATCTCTCTCTTACGCTCCTCCCCTCTGTTTCACGGCTTCCTCTCTCTCATGAATGCTGCCCTTTTTTTCTCTCTCGCTCTTCTCTGTTTTCCCGCGCACGCCGCGTGGTTAGACACACGCCGCATCGTTTACTAGTCAGCGTGATTGCTCGCTGTCAGAAAGCGAGTTGACGGAGCAATTTACTGGCTCATACTGCTATTAGCTATCCCATTACTCACACAACGCTGCACTCATACGTCACATGCACGCACACACACACACACACACACACACACACACACATACACACACACACGCGCGCGCGCAACACACACACACACACACACACACACACACACACACGCGCGCCGCACACACACACACACACACACACACACACACACACACGCCGCACACACACACACACACACACACACACACACACACAACACGACACACACATATATATATATATATATAAATGCATAAGCTACATGTCACGTACTGCGCACGCGCACGCGGCTATCCGTTGACGAGGGGGGGGGCGAAGTTAATATGGCGCCCGTCGCACCGCAGCGCCATGCAGCGGCAATAGTATCCATCACTCGTTTCAGCACATGTGAAGCACGTTCTCTCTATGTCATCTCGATCCTCTCCCTCGTTGTCCTCCTATCCGTCTCCCGTGCTTGCCACATAACGGAGTGAAGGAGGAGGTCTGGGTAAGGATGGGGGAGGGGGTTGGGGTTAAGGGTGGAGAAGGTGGGGAGGGTTAAGGATGGAGGAGGCGGGGAGGGTTAAGGGTGGAGGAGCGGGGTTGGGGTAAGGGTGGGGTAGGGGGTCGGGATAAAAGTGACAGGGATCGGGGTAAGAATGGGGGAGGGTAAAATTTCGATACTCGATTGTTCCGTAATGCTCGATCTGGGGCCACGTCCCGGCGCGCAGCCCTATCTCCTCATCCTGATTGCGGGGCCTCGGACGCTGCTGATTCGTTGTTCTGAGTTTGAACGCGCAGGTATCCCTCGTGATAGATCAGCGTATCCGATCTAAGACGTCACGTAGCGTGCGCAGGTCAGAGCACGGTCATAGCAGGTTCAGAGCAAGGTCAAAGCAAGGTCAGAGCAAGGTCAAAGCAAGGTCAGAGACGACCTTCGCCTCTCGTCTCTCCACTGACAGTCGACGTGGCGCATCACAGTGACGTCAGTTTGCGTGACGTCAGTGTACGTGACGTCAGTTTACGTGACGTCACGATGGGCGGTCGGCGCTGCTAGCGCCACCGTTCATCACGTGTTAGTGCGAGTTCGTCGGCATCTGAGCACACAGCGATCTGAGCTCTATTGGAGAAACCACTGCAGAGAGTAGGCGTCTCTCCCTCTTTCTCCTTCCATCTCTCCTCTCTTCCTCTCTCTCTCTCTCTTCCTCTCTCTTCCTCTCTCTCTCTCTGCTCGGAGCAGATTACTCTGAGCGTACGCGCGGACTGCAGAGGTGGCAGCACGATCGCCGGATGTATCCTCCGTCTGCCCGCGCAGCCGCACCGGAAGCAGCACGCGGTGACGTAACACAGCCAACGTCACGCGCTGAGCTTGACCCCGCGACCTTTGGAATGACGTCACGACCTCCATATATAGAACTGCCGGTGTAGAAGAGTTAGAGGGTTCTCATGCGCAGATGTCGTTCACTGCTGTTCGCACGTATAGCTGTGACGTCACGTATAGATGTTACGTCACGTATAGCTGTGACGTCACATTAGTGGAGGCGGAGCGAGAGATGAGCCGGCGCCAACACACACACACACACACAAACGAACGTCAGCGCCCCCGTGCGGGACTGCGCACAGTGTCTGCGACCGCGACCCCACTAGGTGGCGCTCCGCACGCCGTCCATATCGGCATCTCTCTCACTCTCTCTCGCGCTCTCTCCTCTCATCTCCGTGCTCTCTCTCCTCCCTCTCTCTCTCTCTCTCTCTCTCTCTCGCTCTCCTCCTCTCCCTCTCCCTCTCTCTCCTTCTCTCTCTCTGTCTCTCTGCTCTCCCTCTCCTCTCTCTGTCTCTGCCTCTCCCTCTCCCATCTCGCTTCTTTCTCCTTCTCTCTCTCTGCTGTCCTCTCCTCTCTCCCCTCTCTCTCTTCCCCCCTCTCTCTCTCTCGCTCTCTCCTCTTCCTTCTCCCTCTCCCCTGCTCCGCTTCTCGTCTCGCTCTCTCTCTCCGTCTCTCTCTCTCTCCTCTATTTCCCGCTCTCTCTCTCTTCTCTCTCTCCTGCTCTCTCTCTCTCTCTCTCTCTCTCTCCCTCTCGCTCTCTCTCCCTCTCTCTCTCCGTCTCTCCCCTCTCCCCGTCTCTCTCTCGTGCGTCGACCACCTCAGCATGTCTCTCTCTCTCTGCTACGTCGGCCACACCACATCCACCGTCATCACAAACGCAGCGAGCCGCCGACGACGACGACGGCCGCGACGACGCACGCCGTCGTCATGGCGACGCGCGCGACGGCAGCGCCACCGCCGCCCCTCTCGTCGACCTCGCAGCACGTCGGGTCGCCGCAGCACTCGAGCGGGCACGTGATGTTTCTCAGGTCGCATCGGCCGTTCACGCGCGGACAGCAGTCGAACGGACACGTCAGCCGCGTTTCGCCGTCATCGCAGATGCCGTTCCCGCACATCGGGTTCACCAGAGGGCGCTGCTGGACGATGGCGTCGCAGGCGAGCTTGAAGCAGGCCGCCCACGTCCAGCAGGAGTGCGGAACGACGTGCGGGTTGGCGTTGCAGTAGCGACGTGCCGACTCCTGGCCGCGGCAGCCGCCGCACGAGTCGATGGCGTAGCGCGGTTGTTGACAGCCGTCGCCTTGGTTACGGCCGCACGTCGTGCAGTAGAAGCGACCTGTGCGAGAAACAGACGAAACAGGTGTTTTTTTTAATTTTTTTTATATAAAAAAAATGAAGGTTTATGATGTACGGAATGATATAATGAATATAATATAATGATGTTATAATATGATATGTTTATGATATAATGAAATGATAAAGGTTCATCTATAAACGGAAAACTGCTTTGGTAACATCGCCGTCCTGTTAAGGCGAAGATCTCTCGTGTTTTTACCGAAAGATGAAGGTTCAACTAAACAGCAAACTACCAAACTAGCTAACTAGCAAACTAAACAGCAAACTAGTTACGACAACATCACCTAATCATCAAATCATCAATGTGTGACAGCGCCATGTGTAAAGCGAGGATTTCTAAAAATGATTGTGTTAAAGCGACGGTTTTTCTAAAAAGGGATTCATGACGGTTCATCAAAACAGTAAACTGGTTCACCCTCATCTTAAAGCAAAAATTTCTAAAAAAAAAAATTCATAAAAGATCATCAAAACAGCGAACTGGTTTGGTAACATAACCATTCTCTCAAAGCAAGGATTTCTCGTGTTTTTACCGTTTTCATATTTTCTCGACCGTTTTGATACTTTTCGGTATTCACACCATAATATACTACTACGATTAATATATAAATACTTAAGGGGTATATATACATATATATTATATATAGTAGACTAACATGTCATATTACACTCGCCGCAACTAGTGATCTTTCCGCCGATATGTTCACCGATTTGCATTGTCAAATGTAGAATTTGCTTTACATATGTCAACAAAAATTGCGCTGGAGGTGCATGTCTGTCTCGCGAGACGGCACCCTGGTCTCTGACGGTAGGTTGAATTACGTTTGTCTCTACATTCGAGGATAGAGTAACAAGTCTATAAACATTTTGCGTCACGTTACTAGCTCTCGCTTGTCTTGTCGCGAGCGTTTGAAAATTTCATTCATTGCGAATCTGAAGCAGCAGGCGCAACGCACGCTTGCTGTTCTGTTTACTTGTTTTATCAAGCTCTAACAACAGAACGCTCGTGATAACGTTCTATTTTAAAATAATCAGTTAATATTTCATTCGCGGAAAGCGTGAGTCTAATTGGTTTTCTATATGGATTTATTCATTTTCCTAATTTATTTGAGTTTAAAGAATTTACTCTGATCGCTTTAAACGTAGAAGGTCGCGCTCTCTGCGA
>NW_014583142.1:0-278 GCF_000485595.1 Priapulus caudatus
AGAGAGAGAGAGAGAGAGAGAGAGAGAGAGAGAGAGAGAGAGAGAGTGAAGAATGAGAAAGATCGTTTGAGGCACGATCACTGACAGCTTGCCTCCGCCCGAGCAGGGCCGCCTACTTTTCACGCTCTCCCACCCTCCTCCGTCCTTTCATCCTCTACGTCTACTCCCGTTTCTCCCCCTTTCTTTCTTTCTCTGCGCGCTTTCTTTCTCTCTTACTCTCTCTGCCTCTCTCTCGCTCTCGCTCTCTCTCTCTCTCTCTCTTCCTCTCTCTCTCTCTC
>NW_014583143.1:0-271 GCF_000485595.1 Priapulus caudatus
TTATTTATATATATATAGATATATGAGTACTTCCTAGTTGCATTATCAGTCCAACGTTACATAATGGACAGCTTGGACACACATGGACTACAGGGTGGTGTACATGGTGGTCAGTGATACTGGACAACTCCAGCCAGCCATCTCATTGTCCGGCTATGCTCGGTCGGTCGGTCGGTAGTCACCCCGACCCTTCTCCTCTTCCTCCTTCTCCTCATCCTCTTCCTCCTCCTCTTCCTCCTCCTCCTCCTCCTCCTCCTCCTCTTCTCTTCAT
>NW_014583143.1:1430-2877 GCF_000485595.1 Priapulus caudatus
AAACGCACGGCCGCACGCACGACTGCACGCACGCACACACGCACAAACGCACGGCCGCACGCACGCACACACGCACAAACGCACGGCCGCACGCACGCACACACGCACAACCGCACTACCGCACGCACAACCGCACGGCCGCACGCACAAGCGCACGCACAAACGCACATACACCTACCTTGTCCCGCTCTTCTGCTCAGCGGTCGTGTGTGTGTGTGACGACAGTGGTGATAGGGTTAACGAATGCCTGTCCGGCTCTCACGCGCACTGCCAGTACGTAGAATAGTGAGGCGGTGGAGATATAGCAGCAGCAGCAGTATCAGCGGCAGAACGACAAGTGTGCGGGCGCCAGACGTGTCTCTGTGACACAATGCGCCGGCTAGCTGTGTCGCATGCTCTAGCCTCATGCGCGTTAATCAATGATAGATGGCGCTGCGACGCCAGCCTGCGCATGCGCAGTAGCAACACGCGTGTCTGCATTTACGCAATACATGTTCTATGAAGACACAACGTTGGCATGGTTATCCATTGTATCAGTTAAACTTATCTTTTAAATCAATCGTATGTACAATCTTCAAAATGCAATAATTGAAGACTGGTGTACGCGATCATCCCTGTTTTAGTTAAAAATAAATTGTTATTAATTTAGTTAAAATTGCTTTTCAAAACAAGCGTATGGACATGTGCAATAATGGAAGTCTGTCGGACGTGGTTATTCCCCGTATCAGTTAAAATCAATCTTTCAAATCAATCGAAAAACAAACGTGTAGCAAAAAATAGGCCTCGCTTATTTTAGCGGACATATTACTGAATATTCGAGTACAAGATTATCAAGAGTTTCTGCTATTACTGAATATAAATTAACAAATATCTACATTCTGTATTGTCGCAAAAACGGAAACTGACGTGTAAATGGCGCCACGAGGCAAAATTGCTTACTGATGGACGTTAAGGTTCTAGACTGGTGCAGCGTCTCCATTACGTTAGGCAAGTTACCATTAACAACGTCTATGGACAGTCTGGCGATAGACTAGTCGTGGGCATTATCATCATCATGAAACTACGTAAAGAAAAAATAAAATGTTAAAAACAAATAAATCGCAAAAAAAAACAACAAAAAATATATAGAATTTCAATCGTTGATATTTAGAAAAAAGAAATAATGATGTACAAGTGTTATGAGATATGTTAATCCTTAATGTAGGCACTTGTTGTTAATCAGGAATAAAGAGGACTGAAACTTACTGAGGTAGTCAAGCAAATGCGAACATGCTCATTACTTTAAACGGAAAGATGATAGAGAGAGAGATTGAGCGAGCGAGAGAGAGAGAGAGAGAGAGAGAGAGAGAGAGAGAGAGAGAGAGAGAGAGTAGAGAGAGAGAGAGAGAGAGAGAGAGAGAGAGAGAGAGAGAGAGAGAGAGAAGAGAGAGAGAGAGAGAGAGAGAGA
>NW_014583143.1:3896-4399 GCF_000485595.1 Priapulus caudatus
ACACACACACACACACACACACACACACACACACACACACACCCGAAACCCTAGATAGAAGGAATGGTGTAAGTTTATAAACCAAATTTGCCGGATGCACCGATTACATATTCTCTCTAGTATATTTCTGCAGGATTTCTGTATATTAATATTTCTGCATATACATTATTATATGAGCCGCGTGATATTGGCGCTCAGGATAAAGAGTTTTCCTTCATATATGAGTATATATACTCGTACATGTGAGACGTGACCTACAGGTCGAGGCACGTCGATGCGTAGGGTATGTACGTGGACAGTCAAAGTAACTGCGTCGCGAGTAAACAGAAGGCGTCTAATAACGGATGTCACGTAATAACAAATGAACACCAGTTGACAGTCAGCGGTTGTGACAATCATAGAGCAGGGTCGGTCTACCCCTCTCTCTCTCTCTCTCTCTCTCTCTCTCTCTCTCTCCCTCGCTCTCTCTCTCTCTCTCTCTCTCTCTCTCTCTCTCTCTCTCT
>NW_014583143.1:6066-6503 GCF_000485595.1 Priapulus caudatus
CCTCCTCCCCCTCTTCTGTCCCCTCTCCTCCTCATTGCTCCACCTTCCCCCCTCTCCCTCCTCCCCCTCTTCTGTCCCCTCTCCTCCTCATTGCTTCACCTGCCCCCTCTCCCTTCTCCTCCCCCTCCTCTGTCTCCTCTCCTCCTCATTGCTTCACCTTCCCCCTCTCCCTCCTCCTCCTCCTCTGTCTCCTCTCCTCCTCATTGCTTCACCTTCCCCCTCTCCCTCCTCCTCCCCCTCTTCTGTCCCCTCTCCTCCTCATTGCTCCACCTTCCCCCCTCTCCCTCCTCCCCCTCCTTCTGTCCCCTCTCCTCCTCATTGCTCCACCTTCCCCCTCCTCCCTCCTCCTCCTCCTCTATCCCCTCTCCTCCTCATTGCTCCACCTTCCCCCCTCTCCCTCCTCCGCCTCTTCTGTCCCTTCTCCCTCCTCATTGCTC
>NW_014583144.1:0-360 GCF_000485595.1 Priapulus caudatus
AGAGGAGAAGAGAGAGGTATAGAGGTGGAAGAAAGGGATGAGATGGGACAGGAACGCGCAAAATAGCGAAATAGAGAGAGGGAGCAGGGGCCAAAGAAGCAAGAGAGATAGATAGATAGATCGAGAGATAGAGCAAGTAGATGGGGAAGTAGAACGCGCGAGATAGGGAAAAAGAGAAAGATATAGAGAGAAATAGATAAAAATGCGCTGAGAAAGAGAAGGTCAGAGAAACAGAGAGGCAACCAGAGAGCCATTGACAGAGACAACACACGGAAGAAGAGAGAGAGAGAGAAATAGATAGATAGATAGATAGATAGATAGATAGATAGATAGATAGATAGATAGATAGATAGATAGATA
>NW_014583144.1:1974-2940 GCF_000485595.1 Priapulus caudatus
ATAGATAGATAGATAGATAGATAGATAGATAGATAGATAGATAGATAGATAGATAGATAGATAGATAGATAGATAGATAGATAGATAGATAGATAGATAGATAGATAGATAGATAGATAGATAGATCGGTAGATAGGGAGAGAGAGAGAGAGATAGAGAGATCAGATAAAGAGAAGAACAGCGATACAGAGAGAGAGAATTAGCCAGAGAGAGGGAGAGAGAGGTAAGAAGAGAAAGAGAGAGAGGGGTGAGAAAAAAGAGAAAGAGAGAGAAAGAGAGAGAAAGAGAGATAAAGACGGAGGAGAAGAGAGAGAGAGAGGAGGGGAGAGAGAGAGTGAGACAGAGAGAGAGAGCTATAGACAGACAGATAGAAGGGGAGATATTGAAAGAGAGAGAGAGAAACAGAGCGCGAGAAAGAGAGACAGACACAGAGGGAGAGATAAACAGAATGAGAGAGACACGGAGAGACGGAGAGAGTGGCCGAAGAGTACAGCGCTGTTACTATAGCGACAGGGAGGTAGAATTTACACCGTGTTGCTCACTCTCGTTTCGCCGTCCGACAATAATTACGTCGTTCCTACTTGTAGCGCTCCCTAGTGGCCACCTTCGAAAACACGCAGTCACTCGTTGATTTTAAATAATGATGACGTTGTGGAATGATTGACGCCGGCCGATGATTGACGTGTGGCCGTGAGGCAGCTTGTTTGTATACGCAGATATATTCTATGAACGCAGCTTTTAGCCAACTCTCTGCTATCCGTCCGTGCTGGCGGAGAAATTTCCATCGAAACCTTTCAGGTGTCATCTTTGTGCATCGTTTGGAATTTCGGAGCGGCGGGGGGGAGTCATGGGCAATTACGAACCTATTGGTGATCGATAGGTATACGCTTGTCGACGTTGACAGACTTCGTATTACATAATTAGATATATATATATATATATATATATATATATGTGTGTGTGTGT
>NW_014583144.1:4080-5169 GCF_000485595.1 Priapulus caudatus
TATATATATATATATATATATATATACCAAACAAATTCAAATAATAGGTAAAGGGAGTTTAAATTTTAATCAGCTCACACTGATGCGTTTACATGTCACGCGATGCCATATGATGCATGTCAGCTGAACGCCTGAGGAAGAGATGTACGAAAGCTCGCTGATTGAAATTTAAACACATTCTACCTATTATTTTTATTTGTTTTATATATATATATGGGGGATACCAGCCTTTACTGGACTTCGACTGGACGCTCTACTACTAAAAGGAAATATCGTTACCGCGTGCTCGCTAAGTTATGTTAGCTATCATATGTATACATCTATATTTTTCAGGCAGTCAATGGTAGAGATTCCGTATGGTTCGCGCTACAGAGCGGTATAGAGTCATGTAAGCGGCTCAGATAGTAAACCTATCGCTGCTGTGCAATAAACCATTTTAACTGTTGGTATTTTTCACCAAGTTTAAATTACAAGAAGAAACGCTACGTATATTCTATAACCTAGAATCGTTATCCGACCGGGGATCTCCTGTAAGATGTTTAATGAATATTAAATTCATTATAAACTACGGAAAACTGATTAAACTATTGGGTTCTCGTTCAAATAAAAATTACAGAAAGAAGTATTGCTCGCATTGTGTAATTTCTCAAAAGGAACCGCGAACTAACGCATCCAATATTATATACTCGTAAAAGGTGTTTTACTGTTCATACACAATGAGTTTTACAGGTGTAACTTTGCACACAAAACCCGTTAAAAAATCATTCGAACGCATAAAAATTAATATCCGTGCATAAATATTTAAACGTATATTTGCAGCCTGGGTAGCTTTGTGGGTCGCTCGAGAGTATCGTTACTGTCGAGCTTCGATGTTTTTTTTCTAATACGGATCTGCTTGCTCTGAACAGATGGAGGAGACGGCGATTCCATCCGTGTGTCGGGCGCGATGGTTTCGTGACAATTTTGATATCGGTGGCGACACCATGCCAGCGATGTCCGCTCGTGTGACACAGCCGCGCGTGCGTGCGTTCGTGCGTGTGTGTGTGTGTGTGTGTGTGTGTGTGTGTGTGTGTGTGTGTGTGTGTGTGT
>NW_014583144.1:6104-6502 GCF_000485595.1 Priapulus caudatus
TGGTCTGTGTTTACGGGCAATGCTAGTAGGTAAGAATGGGGGGGGGGGTAATAATAATAATACAAATAGAGAGCCCGACACGGGCATTACACAGAATAATAAATAGAGTATAAATATCTATCGATCTAAAGTTTATAGATAAATTGTTGTTCAACTTCTTTAATCTTCTCCTTTCCCTGTTTCTTTCATACTCGTTGATTCTCCTTGTATTGTAGCATTCACAAGCAGTATATGCACAAGTTTTCTCTATTCTTGTCTGTTGTATACAACATTCTTCCATTGATCAAGAACATTACCACATTTCAAAGCACTTTTGCAGGTGTCCTTGTACCTTAGTTTAGGGGGGGGGGGGTGATGAAAGATAAAAGGAATAGCAAACGAACCTAGCTGTTTCTATT
>NW_014583145.1:0-631 GCF_000485595.1 Priapulus caudatus
CCACGTACGGCATGCACGTATGGCACGTACGGCACGTAACAGCATAGATGTACTCACATGTGCAAGTACGCATACACGCACGTACGCACACATGCACACATGTACATACACATACTGCGACATACATACATACATACACGTAGTACATATATACACATACACACGCGTGCCAGCACGCATACGTATACACTATATTATATTTATAGTGTTACACAAATGTACGCGCAACGTGTATGCATAGAGATTACAAGTATCGGAGTATTAATTACTGGTTTTGAGATATATCGAAGAGAGGATATAACTATTTAAGCCTCGAAAGGTCTAGCTGTATGTAGCAGTATGAGCATTGTAAATTCTCGCTCTCTACCCCTTCTCTTCCATTGTCTCTCTATATCACCTCTTTCACAGACAAACACGTGCATACACACACATACATACACGCACACGCACGCACGCACGCACCCACGCACGCACGCACGCACGCACGCACACGCACACGCACGTGTACGCACACGCATACGCATATATATGTACACACATGTATGTACACACAACGTGTACATACATAGAGATTGTGGGTATCCGTCATAAACTTACTCCCTGTTCCTCCACCTCCTCCTCCTCCTCCTCC
>NW_014583145.1:4220-6500 GCF_000485595.1 Priapulus caudatus
TTAATGAGGAAATTCAACAATAACTAATACTTAATAGCTGGTAGTTCGATCTCGCAAAGAGAACGTTTCTTGCTTGTTTCGAGCCTGCTTGTCGGACACGAGATTCTGTACAATGTGGCGTTTCAGCGTCGTAAAAATGCGGTACAGAACGTATAGGGGTGGACACACTAGGCGATTTTTGTGAATCGAAAATCGCCTAGTGTGTCCAGTGTCACGGTCGGTTTTCGAGCCAGCTGGCTGAGTCGCCCGAATCAAACATGTTTTGAGTCGCGCGGCTACAACCGCCTAGTGTGCCCGGGTCTGCGATTGAGTCGGCCGATTGTACAATTCATCAGCCAATCAAATCACAACTAGTTGTCACATGATCCACAGAGTCGCCCGGCTCAGTCGCGTAGTGTGTCCACAGAGTCGCCCGACTCAGCCGGCCGGCTCGACCGCATGAAAAATCGCGTAGTGTGTCCACAGCTAGCGATCAGTTCGACGTTCAGCTAGCGATTATGTACTGAATGGTATATGCAGCCGGGACCTTACATGTAAGGTCTGCTTCCTATTTCATACGTGAGGTCTACAGATGGGATATTATTATAGAAATCTATGCTGGGATAACCCCTCTTCATTTTAAATTCTTAAATTTGGCAAAATATTATTATTCTCCGGATATATTGCGCATGGGCGAGCACCGTTTCAGACGTGCAGTACGGCCTAAAAAATAGTACGTAATATAGCTTGCTGCGGGAGAGAGGGGTGGGAGACTGAGGGAAGGTGACAGGGAATATAGCTGAGGGGCGGTGGAAGAAGTAGAAGGCTGAGCGTGCGACAAGGGAGACAAGGGGAAGGGCGGGCGGGGATGAAGTAGTAGTTTTGCACCCTACTGGCTAGGGCGCTTTCCTAATTATAAACACAGGTCTACTGATGAGAATTTATTACAGAAATCGATGCTGAGATACCCCCTGACCATATTAAATGCATTTTATCACAAAATATAACTCCTCTGGGGAGATATTGCGCATGCGCTAAAACAGTAACGTGGCCAGATTATGTACTGAATGGTATATGCAGCCGGGACCTTACATGCTAGGTCTGCTTCCTATTTCATAAGTGAGGCCTACTGATGGAATATTATTATAGAAATCTATGCTGGGAAAACCCCTCTTCATTTTAAATGAATAATTTTGGCAAAATATTATCAAGAGTTCATAATAGAGAGTTCTTCTCGAGAGATATTGCGCATGCGCGAGCACCGTTTCAGACGTGCAGTACTGCCTAAATAAAAGTACGTAATAGAGCTTGCTGAGGGAGAGAGGGGTGGGAGACTGAGGGAAGGTGGCAGGGAAGACAGCCGAGGGGCGCTGGAAGAAGAAGGAGGCTGAGCGTGCGACAAGGGAGACAAGGGGAAGGGCGGGCGGGGATGAAGTAGGAGTTTTGCACCGTACAGGCTAGGGCGCTCGCCTAACTATATAAACACAAGTCTACTGATAATTTTTTTTTACATATATCTATGCTGAGATACCCCCTAACCATATTAAATGCATATTCATCACAAAATATAACTGTTCTGGTGAGATATTGCGCGTGCGCTGAAAGAGTAACGTGGCCAGATTATGTACTGAATGGTATATGCAGCCGGGACCTTGCATGCAAGGTGTGCTTCCTATTTCATATGTGAGGTCTACTGATGGAATATTATTATAGAAATCTATGCTGGCATAATCCCTCTTCATTTTAAATTCAGAATATTGGCAAAATATTCTTCTTCTCGGTAGATATTCCGCATGCGCGAGCACTGTTTCAGAGGTGCAGTACTGCCTAAAAAATAGTACGTAATATAGCTTGCTGAGGGAGAGAGGGGTGGGAGACTGAGGAAAGGTGGCAGAGACAGCCGAGGGGCGCTGGAAGAAGAAGGAGGCTGAGTGTGCGACAAGGGAGACAAGGGGAAGGGCGGGCGGGGATGAAGTAGTAGTATTGCACCCTACTGGCTAGGGCGCTCTCCTAATTATAAACACAGGTCTACTGATGAGAATTTTTTACATATGTCTGAGATACTCCCTAACTATATTAAATGCATTTTCATCACAAAATATAACTCCTCTGGTGAAATATTGCGCATGCGCTAAAACAGTAACATGGCCAGATTATGTACTGAATGGTATCTGCAGCCGGGACCTTGCATGCAAGGTCTGCTTCCTATTTTATAAGTGAGGTCTACTGATGGAATATTATTATCAGTGGCGTAGCCAGCAATTGGAAACAGGGGGGGCCAGGCGAGGGAGCGAAGCGACC
>NW_014583146.1:0-4182 GCF_000485595.1 Priapulus caudatus
TATATATATATATATATATATATATATATATATAGAGAGAGAAGAGAGAGAGAGAGAGAGAGAGTATATAGTAATAGTAGTAGTAGAGTATAATATATGTTAAATTACTACTTTTTGTGTCACACAAACACACGACCTGAACGCGAAAAGTTATGTGAATAAGGATCTATTTATTTTGCAAAAATGTTTCCACATGAATACCGCAAGAACAACGCGTGCCACATATACAAGTCAATTAAAACAATTAAGAATATCAATCTATCAATCTTTCACCCTGCATTATGAAAACCAACGCCGCGTCACGCGTGATGCTGACGTCACGCGATGCTAACGACGTAATTAAAATATAGCGCGATGCGACGACCTGACGACACCCCACAGGGGGCGCTGTCGCTGACGACACCCCACAGAGGGCGCTGTCTCTAACCACACCCCACAGAGGGCGCTGTCGCTGACGACACCCCACAGAGGGCGCTGTCGCTGACGACACCCCACAGAGGGCGCTGTCGCTGACGACACCCCACAGAGGGCGCTGTCGCTGACGACACCCCACAGAGGGCGCTGTCGCTGATGACACCCCACAGAGGGCGCTGTCGCTGACGACACCCCACAGAGGGCGCTGTCGCTGACGACACCCCACAGAGGGCGCTGTCTCCAACCACACCCCACAGAGGGCGCTGTCGCTGCCGACACCCCACAAAGGGCGTTGTCGCCGAACACACCCCACAGAGGGCGCTGTCGCTGACAACACCCCACAGAGGGTGTTGTCGCCGAACACACCCCACAGAGGGCGCTGTCGCTGACGACACCCCACAGAGGGCGCTGTCGCTGCCGACACCCCACAGAGGGCGTAGACAGCAGTAGAATGGACCGACGACGACGACGACATCTCTCATTGGCTCGCCGCCTCGCTATCTCTCCGCCAATCCATCCATCCATCGTCGTCTCATTGAATACGCAAATTTTACCGATTCACCGATCTTTTGATCGTCCGATTAGAAAACAACACATCGATACAACACATCGTCATGCAAAATATGTCGCGAATTGATTTACCCTCCACCCTCGAGATGCTAACTACCGCCACAATTCCGATCTGACGAAAAAGTCCATCTAGGGCTGGATGAAGCAATATTTCCCTATATTGCTAATGATGCCGCGATTTTGACATCACATGTATGATGTCACACCGATGACATCACATGTATGACGTCACACCAATGACATCACACCAATGACATCACATCAATGACATCACACCGATGACACCACATCAATGACATCATATGTATGACGTCACACCGATGACATCACATCAATGACATCACATCAATGACATCACACCACCAGGTAGATACGCACAACAACAGAGACAAACATTTTTAATCCTCCATGGCTATACGCAAGCTAATGTCCTATGCTAGAGAGGGAGGGTAGAGAGAGAAAGAGATGGAGAGAGATATGGAGAGAGAGAGAGAGTGGAGAGAGAGCTGCTGCCGCTGCTAGCTACTGTCTGCTGCTGCTGGCTGCTGCTGCTGGCTGCGGCTGCTGCCTGCTGCTGCTGCTACTGCGCTGCTGGCTGCTGCTGCTAACTGCTCGCGCTACTACTACTGTTACTCGCTTGCTTAGCTGCTGCTCGCTGCAGGCCATCGTTTATTAGGGCTAAACCAATCCGTTTTAATGTGAGAGATAACGAGCTCTGCCTCCCTCCTTACAGTATTAGCTCTCATCTCCGCGAAGATCAGGCTGGCGCCGACGCTATTATACGCGACACCTGAGGAGGCAGACCAAACAAGGTGTGTATATGCAAGGGATGAGGAGGTAGGGAGGCGAGGGAGAAAGGTGGCTGCTGTTATGACTGGATTTCGGGAGGGTGTGCGGCCCTGGATAGGTAAAAGTTTCCGGCGCTAGAGAAATCGCACATTAGCACTTGACACAGGCAAACCGTTTGAACTACGATAAACAATGTATTTTGTAACGCTTTGTTTGTACTTATGTCGCCAACAGATGAGCAGACACGTAGACCATTAGAGGCTCCACAACCACGCTTCTCGATTGTTTTGGCTAAAACTCTCAACTGTTCGACCGCTAACAGGCGATAACCGAACGGTCGAATTCCGAGAAAAGAAATTGAAATGCCGACCTGCGTACCCAATTACATATTATCATATTGATTTTACTTCACATAAAAAACAAATCACAAAAATTATCGCTAAGATCCGCGACCGCACTTTTCTCGATTTCAGTCGGAAGACACGCGCGATGATGAGAGATGACGATGACGATGACAATGACGATGACGATATCATGATGATAGACAGATGATGATGAAATGTACGATGACCGGAGATGAGCGATTAGAACGGAATGAGATGATGAGACAGATGATGATGATGATGAGAACGGTGATGATGATGACCGGCGTACTTTCAATCTGCTCACGCAGGAGTACACAAAGCTAAGAGCGTTCAGGCCGTAGCCAACCACAGGAAAGTGCGTACTTCGGCAACTGACATTACCCACAATGCTCATGCGACAGTCAGAATGGCCGGAGGACACGTCGCCGCGGGCAACTCGTCGCCGGCGGCAGACCGCCTCCACGCGGCCGACGGTAGAAAAGCAGCGGCGGGGCGATGAATGAGGGACCACCGGGCGCGGCGGAGCCACCCGGCACAGCGGGGAGCACGGGCGGCGGCGAGGGGAGCCACCGGGCGCGCGGGGACCACTCCGGCACGGTGGGGGAACGCACCGGCGCGCGGGGGCCAGCTTGGAGCCACGGCCGTGGGGGCGCGGCGGAGCACCGGGCGGCCGGGAGTCCCACCCGGGCACGGTGGGGGCCGGCGGGCGAGCCACCGGGCGGCGCGGGGGCGCGCGGGCCAACCGGGCGCGCGGGGCGAGGCCACCGGGCACGGTGGGGGCGCGGCGGGGAGCGCCACCGGCGCGGCGGGGAGCCACCGGGCCGGGTGGGGGGCGCGCGGGGAGCCACCGGCGGCCGGCGGGGCCGGCCGGGGAGCCACCCCGGGCGCTGCGGGGGACCACCGGCGGCGGGCGGGGGGGGGGCACCACCCGGGCACGGTGGGGGCGCGGTCGGGGAGCCACCGTGCCGCGGGCGGGAAGCCCACCGGGCGCGGCGGGACCACGCCGGCGCGGCGGGAGCCACACCGGACGCGCGGGGACCACCGGGCACGTGGGTCTCGTCATGGGAGCCAACGGGCGCGCGGGGACCACCCGGTGCGGCGATGGGCCGTGTGGGTGGGTTGTGCAGTAACATGTAGCATGTTGGGCAATTTCCTAGAGAGGTGTTGTTGCAGCTGGTGGGTGGCACGTAGAAATATTGTGAAGGCTAGATAAATCCGTATATAATACTGACATTGTTGTCCTTTCCTCCTCTTGCCGCTGGCTGGGTTTCTCTGCCATGTGTCTTTCTCTCTCCTCACTCACTATCTCTGTTTGGCTTGCTTACTTGTGCGCTCTCTCTTTCTCTTTTCTATTTGTGACTTCTTTCGCTTTTCCTTTCCTCTTTTATTTTCATTTCTCTCTAACCATCATTTTTCTTTGTTTGTTAATAAACTCTCTCTCTTTCTCTCTCTCTCCTTTCCTTTCCCTTTCCCTTCCCTATCCATCTCTGTCTCTTCTCTCTCTCTCTCTCCTCTATTTCTGCTCCATCTCCTCTCTCTCTCCCGAGCATCTCTTCTCTATCTCTCTCCCCTCCTCCTCACATCCCTCCTCACTTCCTTCTCCTCTCTCGTCTCCATCTCATCCCTCATCCCTCTCTCGTGCTCTCTCCATCTCTCTGCTCTCTCCCATCTCTCTCTTTCTCCGATCATCTCTCTTCTCCATCTCTCATCTCTCTTCATAACTTCCTCCTCTCGTCTTCACTTCTCTCCTCCTCTCCTCTCTCTCTCTCTCTCACTCTCGCCTCTCTCTCTCTCTCTCTCTCTCTCTCTCTCGTCTCTCTCTCTCCCTTCTCTCTCTCGTCTCATCTCTCATCTCTATCTCTCCTCTCTCTCTCTCTCTTCTCTCTCTCCTCTCTCCTCGTCTTTCTCTCATCTCCTCTACTCGTCTCTCTCTCTCTCATCTCTCATCTCTCGCATCTCTCTCTCTCTCACACTCTCCTCCTCTCTCTCCTCCCCCTTTCTCTCCCATCCTCTCTCCTCTCTCCACTCTCTCTCTCTCCATATC
>NW_014583146.1:4207-6500 GCF_000485595.1 Priapulus caudatus
GGCCGGCGCAGCTTTGGAAGCCACCGGGCGCGGGGGGCGCGGCGGGGAGCGCACCGGGCGGTCGGCGCGGAGCCACCGCGGCCACGGTGGGGGCGCGGGGTGAGCCACGGGGCGCGGCCGGCCTTCCATAGGCGCGGCGGAGCGAGCCACCCTGGGGCGCGGCGCGGGAAGCCAGCGCACGGTTTGGTCGGGCGCCGGCGGTCGCGAGCCACCGGGCGCCGGCGGGAGCCACGGGCACGGTGGTGGGCGCGGGCGGGGCAGCCACCGGGCGCGGCGAGGGGCCGCGGCGGGGAGCACCGGCGCGCGTGGAGCCACCGGCGCGGCGTGCGAGCCACCCACCATGGGCACGGTGGGCATAGGGCGCGGCGGGAGCGAGCCACCCTCCTGGAAGCGCGGGCGGGGAGCCACGCGGCGCGCGGACGGGAGCCACCGGGGCGCGCGGGGAGCCACCAGGGCGCGGCATGCGGGAACCACCTAGCGGCCACGGTGGCTTTCGGGCGGGCGCTGGGAGCACTAGAGGCGCTGGCGGGGAGCGCACCGGGCGCCGGTGGTCGGTGCAGTGGTGGGGTGGTTTTAGTTGGTGGCCATGTAACATGTTAGCATTGTGGCATTTCCTAGAGGAATGGTGTTGTTGGCGCAGGCTGGGGCGTGACGCACGTAGAAATTATTGTGAAGGCCTAGATAATCGTAATCATTGTAATACTGACTTGTTGTCATTTTCCTCCTTTTGCCCTGGCTGAGGTTTCTCTGCATGGTGTCTTATCTCTCTCTCACTCACTTATCTCTCACAATACCCCGACGTCGTTGGCTGCTTTTTTTTCATTGTGTGCGCTCTCTCTTTCTCTCTTTTATGTCGACTTCTTTCGCTATTCCTTTCTCTTTTATTTTCTTTCTCTCTTACCATCCCTCAGTTTCTTGTTTTGTTTATAAAACTCTCTCTCTTTAACCTCTCTCTCCCTTTCCCTTTCCTTTCCCTTTCCCTATCGCTCTCTTGTCTCTCTCTCTCTCTATCTCTCTTCTAGTCTCTCTCTCCAATCTCTCTCTCTCTCTTCCATCTCTTTCTCTTATCTCTCGTCTACTCTCCATCTCTCTCTCACAATCTCTCTCTCCATCTCCTCTCTCTCTCTCTCCATCTCTCTCTCCATCTCTCTCTTTCTCCATATTCTCTCTCCATCTCTCTCTCTTCTTCATCTCTCTCTCTCTCCTTCATCTCTCTCTCTCTCATCTCTCTCTCTCTCTCTCTCTCTCTCTCTCTCTTCTTCTCTCTCTCTCTCTGTCTCGCTCTCTCTCTCTCTTCTCTCTCTCTCTCTCTCTCTCTCCTCTCTCTCTTTCTCTCTTCTCTTCTTCTCTCTTTCTCTCTCTCTCTCTCTCTCTCTCTCTCTCTCTCTGGCAGCAGTAGCAGGCGTCACACACGGATAGACTCGTGCGTGATTTTTTATCGGGATATTATGCCATCAATTCGAAATCTGTACAACACAAGTTCATTACGATTTACCTGCAGAATTGACTGGAAATAGAGATGCGATATGTTGATTAGAACTACTATTTTGTAGAGCCACTTTTATCAAAATAACCTGAGTGAGAGCAACCCAGCCACCCACGCCTCCAAATCACACTCCCACCACGCATTTGATGTACATTTGACTAAATGTAGTTCGAATCGTTTGAGACTTTTTCAAATTTTAATGAATATGAATTCTTCCTTTTCCCGGCTCGAAACCTCACCCTCAATCTCCGATATCTTTTTCATAGATTCCTTTTCCATGATCTTCTGCTCAAACTGAATCTTCGCAACTTCGGCCATTTTCGACGCCTCTGCAACACGAAAACATACGAGAAAATGTTTGTAAATTGCTGTTGTAACGACGTGTGAATGATATTTATTCGCGGTGAGTCATCAACATTGGTTCACATCCCCTCTAGGCTGCCATAGAAGGCCGACGCCATCAGAGAGCAATGCATCATGATGAGAGATAAATCGATAAAATTCCTCAAGTTTATCATTCCTTTTTATTCTTTTTCTCATTTAATTATTATTTCATTTCATCTATGTATTATTTCATATTATTATTATTATTATTATTATTACTATTACTACTATTTATTTGAATATTTCATTTCATTTTTGCATTGTCATTCATTCCTCATTCATCTCATACAGAACAGACCGAGAAAGAGAGACAGAGAGAGAGAGAGAGAGAGAGAGAGAGAAGAGAGAGAGAGAGAGAGAGAGAGAGAGAGAGAGAGAGAGAGAGAGAGAGAGAGAGAGAGAGAGAGAGAGAGAGAGAGACGA
>NW_014583147.1:0-6499 GCF_000485595.1 Priapulus caudatus
CAAGATATATATATATATATAATGATAATATATATATATCAGGAGTAGATAATAGGGAATCCTCTATTATCTACTCCTGATATATATATATTATCCACTCCTGATTATATGATATCTATGGGTCAAGCGAAACCAGGGACGTATAGCTATAGCTCATTTTCTCTGGGGGCTAGAGGGGTAAAGACACGCTCAATTTGTGTTTTTGACAATTGACGGTGCATGAGCAGTTCGCGATAGACCATGCAATAGTATCTAGATTGGTCTGGGGGAAATGTCCCTTTATCCACCCTCTTACCGCGGTCCCTACGTCTCTGTAAATATAATAAAGAATGGGTCCACGAACGGTGACGCACCGCCTTCTCACGCATGCCACGTTAAGTCACCAAGATCTCAGTTAGCTGAGTGACTTTGCTGAGTTTATTTTGTAGTCTACACAGATGCAATTTTTTAGCCCCCCCCCCCTCTCTGCGCATACCACGTTATAACGGTAGCTATTGGATTTCATCGCACAATGAGTGCCTATATATATGAAGATTACGAGAAAGCGTGCCAGAACTACGATGTATTTAGGTAGTCAGGTAAATGCATGCGTACCACCAGTCTGAGAACGTTTATATCAATACGCGCGTTGGTTCAATCACTCATAAGTGCTGAAATTTAAATCAATATTGATATACGTGCTCCGACGTCATACTAAGCTAAGAATTCCTGTCAGCTTGGACCTGCTATTGATGGTGTTAGAAATAGATAACGCATTGTATTTCAGCATGATATTTACTTCTGGTAGCATAACGCAAATCTACCCTACCCTATACTCACAGATCGAGTGAGCACGAGATACACGCACAATGCACACGCTAAAATTAAGGGTTGAGCTATAAATAGTGATATCATATGATATTATATATAAATATATTTATTTATTATATCTATGGGCTGCGCTAAATCAGGGGCGTAGTTAGCTCTAGTACTATAGCCCGCGTACAGTTGCCGCAGCTCACCTTTGGAGGGGGCGGGGGGCGGCGGGGGGTTGGAAGGGCACGGACACGCGCGGTTTGTGTTCGTCGGTTCGCCGCGGGCCATGTAACAGTACCTCGATTAGTCCACTGATTACTAACTCTTAGTAGGCCTATAGAGAGATCAGTAGATTGGTCTAGGAAAAATTTCCCCCTCCTCCTTCCACCCAGGCTCCTACTATCTACGGTCGCTCCTCTAGGCACGCCACGTACGTTACGTCATCGCTAGATCGGTGACGTAAGCATGCAGTGTGAGTCCGAAGTTCATTTGCGTGACTATATTACAAACCAGTTTAGGGCGGCTCCTCACTCGCTCAGCATACCATATTATGAGGAGTGAATAATAATAGATATTATTATATACAGCTCGCTATTGCCTGTCACCGCAAAATGAGTGCCTATGAAGACTACGAGAAAGTCTGCCAGAACTACGATGTATACAGGTAGGCAGGCAAATGCATACGGCCAGTGCGTTTACTCAATCACTCACAAGACTTAGTGTTCAAATTAATATCAATATTAATAATAATTAAAAGTAATATTAATTAATATCTATATCGATATACGGGCTGCGACTCCATACTAAGCTAAGAATTTCTGTCAGGCTAGACCTGCTATTGGTGATGTCAGGCATAGCTATCACATTGTATTTCAGCATGTTATTTACTTCTGGTAACATAATGGAAATCTACAATAATAATGGAATCCTAACTCATACAGTTAGGAAATGGTTTGTCTTTGTGATAAATGGTGGATGTTTATATAGGGCGCGTGTCATAATATTGCGAAAGGCAAACAAATAAGTGGCCCACAGGAACTTGACTTGAAAGTAAAATGAACGAGAAAACGGTAGAGGATAGGTGTTGTTCGCGCAGAGTTAATTTCATATAAAAGATTAGTGCATCACGTGATAAATCGTTGATATTCTATTGGATAACGTCGCAGGTACTATGAAACAATAGTGCGCCGCCTGAGCGGGCACTATTGGTTGCGCGACCGATTGTTATTCATGTTATTGATGTTTTAATTTTTTTAAATTTTTTTTTAATTAGTGCATCACGTGATAAATCGTTGAAATTCCATTGGATAACTTCGCAGGTACTATTTATATTATTAATGCCTGTTGTTGGGCACTATGCTCTCATAGTGTTGGCTGGGAAAGTATAGTGCCCGAACGTAGGGCGAGGGCACTATTCCTTTCCAAGGCAACACTATGAGAGCATAGTCCCCAACAACCAGGCATTAATGTTTTGATTGCATCACATCGCTTTGCAATCTACTTGGCAAATATGAAGTGAATAAGAAACAAGTTTCTTAAACGAACAATTTCAATTTGTATTAAACTGTCTACAGTACGGAATTTCTAGCACCAGCAAGTAGTATATTTGTGTGTTATTTTGTAACAAAATAAAATGTATGAAATACAATTAGTGTTTCTGTTTACTTTTGCATGGCTTATATACCTTCTTATATCTCCCTACACTTTGCCCGGTGCATTCGATGTAACAAAAACGCTCGACACAAACCACATATTAGACCGCCATTAATTCAAACTCGTTGCTGTAGCGGCGCCACAGCTACGCAGGAGAATTCGTAGAACGTGAACAGCAATGCGTTATTAATACAATCGCGGTCGCGCAGCAATATAAGCCTGCTCGCGGCACTATGGCTTCATAGTACTGCGACGTTATCGCAATGAATTTCAAACGATTTATCACGTGATGCACTAAAAGAACAATAGTGGACCCGCCTCGAGCGGGCACTATTTGCTGGGCGCGACGCTATTGTTAATTTCATCGTTATTGCATTTATGAATTGTATTATTGCATTGTTCGAGTACAATTTCCCCTACCCTGTAGCAGTTTCGCTGAGTCCAGCAAGGTGGCGAGACCAGCGTTGGTTAACAGTCAGACGACAAGCAACATGGACGCGCTCCAGATTTTTTTTATTCACTTAATAATTTGCCGAGTAAGATTGCAAAGTCATGTGATCACTATAAAACATTAATCGCTGTTGATTGGGGCCAACTATGCTCTCATAGTGTGCCTTTGGGAAGGAATGAGTGCCCCTCGCTACGCTCGGGCACTTAGTGCCTTTCCTCAGGGCAACAAATATGAGACATAGTGCCCCACAACAGGCATTAATAGATATAATTATTTCTACCTTGGCGCAGAATTATCTTAATATAAAACCTTAGATTAAAAATGCCTTTTCTGTTTATGTGTAAAAACGTAATGCTTTAGACTCGCAGGCCGGAGGTGAACACAGAACTGCAATGCACTACGCCAGACTGGGAAACCATTAAGAGACCTCCACATTGCAGACGTTGGTGAGTGACTGTAAAAAACGTCAAGCCAAGATCCTCACCCACCCATAAAATTACGCCGCTCTGTGCGAAAACGTGTAAATGTGTAACAACGTAGACGATAGATTGGTGTTCGCTCTTCGTTTGTATCCTCACATGCTTTTAATAATGCGGTGGAGGAAGCCCGTACCTTCACATAGCACGGCTCGGCATGTACACCTAATACCGCGTGATAGTATACGAATACACATTAGTATACTAAAGTGCGTATTCTTGTAATAATTACATCACAATAATAAACCGCTCTCATTCAGGCTGTGGCAACGGGGCACTACACTAATATTTCCTGGATCAATGGCGTTGGCAAAGCGTGTCCATGTTTGATGGCGAGCGAGGGAATGGCTGAGTTAAGGCGCACAGACGAAAGGTTCTGAACTACGTCGTGGCTGGGCGCGTGCCCGCACTGCGAACAACTAGAGTTCCATGCCCTATAACCGGAGGTGAGACAACTTACGACGCCATATGCATATAAATTTTGTTCTGGCATCACACACTAGTTCTCCCGATGATGATCTCGCACGGAAACGTTTCCTAAAAAGCCATGGCAAGCTGAACGCAACGTCTAAGACCCCTGAGAAAGGGTGGTCCTCTTTATTCTACCTCTCGTTGTTTACGCCACAGCTTCCGCATATGATGTGGCACACTAGCTTTGATAACCGATTTAGATGATTTGTTTAATCAACCAATAATAAAATTGGTGTGGCGCGGCGCATTTACAACATAAATTGAGAGGCATTGACAAAGATTGGGTTTTCAAATATGCAGCGACAATTCCTCTTCAATGCAATACTTCTCAAACCACACCATTATTAAATACGACAAAAGCATGCCGGACCGCCAGATTCATACAAATCGGTTTTCTACATTTGCGCCTTAATAAAAAACCGAGACAAGAAAAGGTACTAATCATATGGAGAACATACTTCCAAAGACTCCGCGACTCACAAGGAGAGGAACGAGCTGCGGCCAGTCATAGAGGAAAAGAGAACGCTGAGAAAGATATATGGTTTTCTAACCGCAATTTTCTGCGCAGAAAAACCTTAAAGGGATTACGTCACGAATTTCTACTGGTAAAAATTTGTAAAAAAAAAATTCCCATTTTTTTTACATTAAAAGTAAGAACTAACGAGACTAAACAAAGTCGTCAAATTCTTACCTGATAAGATTGTTTTCTCAGCTAGTTAAAAATCCAAAAAACCTGATCGATTTGAATAAGTTGCTAACCATTAATTGTTTGTATGGGCTATGTAATGGGTCACAGAGTGTATGTTCACATCGAACAATATAGTAAAATAGGCAAGTGTAAATGCACAATTTAACCATAAAATGTAAACAGAATACTTATACTTCTTCTGAAAAGTGGAAATATTTTTTTAATTTTTTACTACGTTCTAGCGTGACGTAATCACTCACGTACACTCATGTTCACGTAACGAACATAAACAATATTGCCACCGGTATTGACTAACGTCGTATGCGTTTATATATAATTTTCAGCAAGCGCACGGAATCTTTCTTAAACGTTGCACCAATTGAATGATTTCAATCTGTAATCAGCTGGAGTTCTAGAAAACACGAAAGATGTCAAAATCATGAAACGCAACTACGCCCACTAATCTGTCAATGTATCCAATATATATACAGATAAATACTTATAATTTTAGTGCTCTTAACTATTTTTGCTGAAAGATGTGCGTAAAAGCGATATTTTTACAATGCAACGAAATGCAATGACGCGTGCGATCAGACAGTTTGAGACTTTCGAGGAATGTTGTTTATGAGATCATTTTCATTTTACTCAATGCAAATTGTTATTTGTAACAGTCAGAAAAACAGTATTGTTTAACGTATTGTTTTCAAAAATTATTTGTAAATTGAGCCACGCGTGCTTCATTCGTACAGCACGCCTTAAAAGGTAACACTTCTGATCTCTTCGTCCGCCTGTCCGCCCGCTTGCCCGTACGCCAAATTCATTCATCGACCAACCGTACATTGTTTTATTGGACCGCATGTTCTCCTATCCTTTGCCATATGTTTTGCTTATTTTATAAAACCACAAGATCACCGCTGACAGGCTGTGGATACTGCGCCGGCCTACAATGTGGCAGCACGTATCACTGCGGGCAAGCGCTTCATACTTGATACATCTCCGCGGTCGCGTGCGCAATATATCCGCGCAAGAACACGCGTGTTGTCGCGCACGCTCAGCGCTCGATGATCAACAGCCAATGAGGCCCTTTAATTTCCTCTGTAAATCTGTCATTTTATGAGAACCGTAAGCCCCGCGCCATTATTCCTTATGACGGCGTGCGACCGCGGCTCTGAGCCGAGCGCTTAATCCGTTTATCTGGTCATTTGTGCAGAACATTGTCCGCACAGCGCAGTTCAACGTGTGGGTAATCATAAGGTCAAACGCGTTAAACGCCTTGATTGACAGCCCTGGTGCAGCAGCTGGTGGGCAGCCTGGTGGTAGGTGACCGTGACCACTATTAATCACTTCATGGTTCACTTACCCTGTTCGGTAGAGGATGTGAACGCAGTCATGCGGCCGACCATATCGGAGTGCCCGCCAGTGGCGTAGCCCAGCAATTGAAACAGGGGGGGCCAAGGCGAGGACGAAAAGACGACCGAGGGGTGGTGTGGGAGGGGTATCCCCTCCCACGGTAGGGAGATTTTTGAAAAATTCGTAGCATGAAAATGGCATTTTCTGCAGCACAATAAAAATTGCAGATCATTAGGGAACTTATATAAGAAGGTGGCATATGGCTAATCCTTATAACCCCCCTCCCTCGCTTTTATTTTTTCCACTCCGATCCGATCAAACGTGGGAACAAGGCCCTGCCTGTGGCGGTCCGAGAGGCTCTGAGAGTTACACAATCGACCGATTGGTGGACCCTTAGCTAGACCGTGAAAATGGTGTAGCGAAGCCAGTGTTTTCCAGGGAGAAGAAAAGAGTTAAGCGACGCAAAGACAGCTGATGACAGCATTTCTCACACGGGGAGGGTGTTTCCCATTTTGCGGAGGCCAGGTGCTGGCAACGGAGTAGGTGAGGGGTGAAGGAAGAGGGGCAACGGGACACTGTGCAGAAGTGGTAGGGGCGGAGAAGAGGGAGGGAGCG
>NW_014583148.1:0-6493 GCF_000485595.1 Priapulus caudatus
TAATAAGGAGAGCGCCCTACGCACGTAGGGTACCAAAACAACTACTTTGATGCGCTCGCGTCCTTCCCCTATGCCCTCCCCTGTCACCTCGCTCCTTGCCTCTTTCTTCTACCGCCCAAGCTATCTTCCCTGCCGCATTTTCCTGGGTCTCCCATCCCTTCTCCCCCTCAGCAAGTAGATTATGAAGGTCTTGCCTGCAGAACGGCACTGCACGCCGTAACACGGTGCGCGCGCATGCCGCGCAATATCTTTCCAGAGAATCGTTTTTGCAAAGATTATGCAATTAAATGAAGAGGAGTTATCGCCTAGAATAAGATGTTATATGATAACATTTATCTACTATAGGACATCATTTAAAAGAAATTCGGAGGAAGATTTTTTCATTAAGTCCCTGTGCGTATACCAGCCAGTACACACTCTGGCTTTGTTAGTGTTGCTAGCGCATGCGCAATATCTCACCAGAGAAGTTTATATTTTGTGATGGAATATGGCATTTAAAATTCGGTTAGGGGGTATCTCCAGCATAAGAGTTCCTCATAAACTTTTATCGATTGACATGTGTTTATAACTAGGAGAGCGCGCCTAGCAGTAGGGTACAAAATACCTACTATTATGCCCTCGCGTTCCTTCCCCTTGCCTCCCTGTCCCTCGCTCTGCCTCCTTCTTCTTCTACGCCCCAGCTATCTTCCCTGCGCATTTTCCTCAGTCTCCCATTCCGCCTCTGTCCCCCCGCCAGCAAGCCTATATTATAAGCTTTGCCTCAGACCGGCACGTGACATGCTAACACGGTCTGCGCACGCATGGCGCAATATCTCCGAGAGAAATCGTTATTGTTGCAAAGATTACGCATTTCAACATGAAGAAAGAGTTGTTAGCATAGATTTTATGGATACGTTTCCATCAGTAGACATCATTTGTAAGAAATAGGAGGAAGACCTTGGCATGTAATCGGTCCGTCTGCGTATACCAGCCAGGTTACACAATCTGGCTACGCTTTAGGTGATAATAACGCGATGCGCAATATCTCACCAGAGAAGTTATAGTTTGTGATGACTATGCATTTAAAATGTTTTAGGGGTGTTCAGATAGCATTTCCCTAATAAACTTTTATCAGTAAGTACCTGCGGGGACGAGGTGGCCTAAAGCCACACTTGGGCATGTGGATATCTGTCGCCTGCATGACTTCTATGCACTCAGATAGATGTAGTCTGTGACATGATCTCCATGATTATATTATATTAATACATTATATATTATTATTATTATATATATAATATATATATATATTATAATATATTATTATATATTATATATTAGCGCAAGAGACGTCATCAACTTGGTCGCTAATTGTCAACTATCCATATTTACCGAGTAGCGGAGAGTGAATATTGTATGAGTACAAAGTTATTTTACGCCAAAGTAAAGTATTAAACACATTATCAAAAAAAGGATGAAAAAAAATGAACTCGATAGCATTATATTGCCTGCTGCTGGACTAGCATATTTAAATTCGTTACTTGCAACAATGCACATACGATTACAGTTGCTTATTGGAATTTTTAAGATTTTATTAGCGTATTAATTGACGACTACCATTGATATCCATTAATTTACAACTGATCATATTTATCCGAATAAGGCTTTTTGAGATACTGACCGTCATCTAGTCAGCTGCACTTGCTAACCGCATTCCGACCGATTCTCGCGGCATATTTTCCGAAGATTATATTGCGAGCAGAGCTTAATAATAACATATATTTCTTCTTTCTTTCTAGACAGGAAGGATCTGCATCCCAGCTTTCACAGCAACGATCAGCACGGCAAGAACTAGTACCATCCTATATTAATTATTAATAGTCTCGCCTCTCTCTCTCTCTCTCTCTCTCTCTCTCTCTCTCTCTCTCATTCTCCTCTCTTCTCCCTCCCTCCTGCTCTCTCTCTCTCTCTCTCTCGTCTCTCTCGCTGCTTCTCTCTATTCTCTCTCTCTCTCGCAGCGCGCGCGCGACTTTCTCGTCTCTCTCTCTCTCTCTCTGCGCGCGACTTTCTCTCTCTCTCTCTCTCCCTTTCTCTTCCTTCCATCTCTCATCTCTCTCTTCCCCTCTCTCTATCTTGCTTCTCCTTCCGCTCTCTCTCTCCTCTCCTCTCTCTCGCGCTCTCTCCTCATCGCTTTCCTCTCTCTTGTATATATATAATATAATATGTATATATATATTATATGAGTCTAGCAGGACTGACTAGGACGGTGGCGCTACCTTGCGTGCGAAGGGATGCGTCTTCATATCCCAGTTTTGAAGTGAAACAGCGGTGCGCGTGTGTGGCCCGTAGCACGGTGTAGCATGGTGTAGTATGGATAGCATGGTGTAGTAATGGTTATAGCATGAATATAGCATGGTTGTAACATACGGTAGCATTGGTGTGCATACTGATGCATGGTGTAGTATGGTGTAGAATCATGGCTATTTAGCATGGTGTAGTATGGCTATTTAGCATGGTGTTAGCATCGGTGGTAGATGGAATAGCATGGATTAGCATTGGTCGCTATCATGGCTGTATCATGTTAGCATTGGACGGCCCTAAGTATGGCTTGTCGTGTTTCCTCTAACTATCACGTCCCAGGGCTGTCGGAGCAAATCAATCAGAGTTAGTGATGAGCATTGCTCCTGCATTTGATGAAGAATGTAATCGTTATTTGGGCCACCATAGTTGGCGGCGAATGCTGCCGCGCTTCTCCACATGCTGCTGCTGCCGCCTGCGCTTCTCATGCTTGCCTGCTGATTGCTGCTGCTGATGCTGCTGATGCTGCTGATGCTGCTGATGCTGCTGATGCTGTTGATGCTGTTTGTTGGCTGCTGCTGCTTCTGTGTGTGCTGGTGTGGTGCTGTGTGGTGGTGTGCTGTGTGTGTGCTGTGCGTTGCGTGGTCGTGCGTGCGTGCGTGCGTGCGGGCGTGGCCGTGCGTGGTGGTGTGATGTGCGCTGTTGTGTGCGTCCGGTGCGTGTGCGGTCAGTGCGTGGCTGCGTGTGCTGTGGCGTGCGACGGTGCGCGTGTGCGCGTGCGCGTGATGCGTGTGGTCGTGCGTGGTGCGTGTGGTCGTGCGTTGCGTGCGTGTGCGCGTTGTGCGGTGTGTATGTGCGGCGTGTACTGCCGCTGCTGCTGCAGGGTTGTTGTGACCTTAACCGCGTCCTTCCCAATGCATCTAGCAGTTAAGCGCGGGTGGCTCCTTCGCGGAATGCCAACCGGCTAAGCAGCACGCACTAATGACTCTTAATGGCTCCCATACCATCAGCAATTAACTCCATTTCTAACTCACACGATATCCGTGTGTTGTGGTGTGTCGGCCTGTGTGCGCGCGTGCGTTGCGGTGCGATGTGCTAGTTTGGTGCGTGTGGGTCGTTGCCGCGGTGCGTGGCGGTGCGGTGATAGGAGCACGTGTGTGTGTGCGTGTGCGCCGCTCGTGCGTGTGTGTCGCTGTGTTCGTGTGCGTTTGCGTGCGTGCGTCGTGTGCGCTGTGTGCTCGCGTGCGTTGCGTGCGTCGTGTCGGTGCGCGCGCCCGCTCGGCGCCGAATTGGGTGTGTGTGTGCGGTTGTGTGCGTGGTGTGTGTGTGTGTGTTGCGCCGTGCAGGTGCGTGCGTGTGTGTGTGCGTCGCGTGTGTGTGTGGGGGTGGGGGGGGCTGCGTGTGTGTTGTTGTGTGTGCGTGCGTGCGTGCGCGTGTGCGCGTGACTGTGCGTGCGTGTGTGTGGCGCGCGTGTCGGTGGTGTGGTGTGCTGCGTGCTTCGTGGCCGTGCGTGTGTGTGTGTGTGTGATGTGTGTCAGTGTGTGGTGTGTGTGTGCTGTGTGTGTGTGTGTGTGATGTGGTGCGTGTGTGCGGGGTCGTGTGTGTTGTGTAGGTGGGGTGTGGAGTCGATGAATTATGTGTGAGAAACGTTGGCGGGGGCGGATGTTGTCAGAAGAGAAATATTCTTAAAATGTTATAAGTGACTACGTGAATCACGTGACAGTGAAGCTACGTGGTCAGTCACATCGACATCTTTAAAAGTTTGATAGATTTAGAACACTACAATGTTTCCGCTGAGCGGTACTAGTGAATTTTCGGGACAACCTAGGACCGTCTGGTTATTGCGGCTAAACCCGGGTCCCATTAATCAGAAACAAAACTAGATACCTTTATTAGTCTTTACACAATTAATCTTTCTTTTATAGCACGTTCACCAATGTTTTATTTCATTAAACGGTGCGGAACGTATTTGCATATGATTACTCGTAACTTTACGATGTTTCTGCCAACCAACGGTTCCAAAGCAGAAACATTTATGTTAGGTTCTAATTGTTAAAGAGTGATGCTGTTTCTGACATGCACGGGCCCCATATAGGTTTAGCAGCTGTGCGGAGCGAGTAACGGCGGCAAGGACACAAGGAGGGGCGGTGTACACCTCTAATACTGACTAAACACAACAAATTTTTGAATAGCGGCAATTACTACAAAACGAAAAGCGAAATGTACAGTTACGTGGATGGCAAGTGCTAGCCATAGCTGCATTGCACGCCTCGCATATAGCGAATCTTCTCTCATAGCCTGCACACTGCACCAATAATTTACTGAAATCGACAAAAACATTCCAGTCGGGTTTTCGAAAAAAAAAAAAAAAAAAAAAAAAAAAAAAAAAAAAAAAAAAAAAAAAAAAAAAAAAAAAAAAAAAAAAAAAAAAAAAAAAAAAAAAAAAAAAAAATAAAAAAAAAAAAACAAAAATAAGTAAAAAAAAAAAAAAATAAAAAAAAAATCTACTAGCTAAGCGAGCGGGGGCCTTGGTAGATTAATTTAACATGATTTCTTTCGGTTCAGAAAACGAGCGATAGAAAATTTTCGGATTTTGCTAGAATAGTCTCGCGTGCTGCGATGTATTGTGATTTTACGGCCAAATTTGTCCTCATTACATTGCTACACTAATATAATGAAAATTCACATTTTGACTGCTTAATTTATTCCGGCAGTCATTAGATCGTGAAGTCATTTGATTGTTACAAATTCATTACATCAACGGCTTAGGAGGCAAAGGAAACACCAAGCGTACTACACGCACTAACGTACGACGCGACCACAAAAACACGCACGCGCGAACATCAATACACTCATACACACAGAAGAAGCCAATATATATAATATATATATATTATAGTAATATATATACTATATTAGAGAGAAGAGAAGGCAGAGGAGACAGAGAAGAGAGAGAGAGAGAAAGAGGGAGAGAGAGGAGAGAAAGAGAGAGAGAAGAAGAGAGAGAGGGATGAGAGAGGAGAAGAGAGAGATGAGGCGTTCACCTTTTCTCGTTACGTCCTTCCATACTGGGAGAGAGAGAGAGAGGAGACGGGAGCGATCAGTCAGAGCGTCAGGGAGAGAGAGGGAGAGAGAGGGCGAGCAAAGCGAGACAGACAGAGGAGAAAAAGAGAGCGAGAGCGAGAAAGAAAGAAAGAAAGAGAGAGAGAGACTGTGCGTCTGCGCGAGATGGGGGAGGGGGAGGGGAAGGGGAGAACGCCTCACCGATTCTATCGCTCGCGTGTGTTCCTATGCGGAACAGTTCAGCACGTCTATAGCTCATGCGCACTGTCCCATAAAAACGCATCGGCAATGAGCTGTATATAACTTAATCCCCCCCACCCCACTTCATACAAACACACCCCCTCATGAGCAGGTGCGTTCGAATATTAATTTTGCGAGACCTGCGACATCTGGCTCTCAGTGGCGTAATGATTTTTTTGCATCCGAACCCGTCGAATCATCCCCCTCCGAAATGGGGGTGGGGTGGGGGTAGGGAGCGAGTTTTGATTCGTTGATATGATTTTTTTCTCTCCTCTCTCTTCTCCGTTAACGCTTTTCTTCCCTCCTTCTTTCCTTTCCTCCTTTCCTCCCTTCCGTTTTCTCGCCTTCCTCTATTCCCTCCCTTTCTCTTTTCTTCCTCTCTTCCTCCTTCCACTACTCCCTTCTCTCTTCCTCTTCCTTCTTCCTTCCTTCCTCCGCACTCCCCTTCCTGCTTTCCTCCCCCCTCCCTCCCTCTCCCTACCTGCTTCCACCCATCCTTCGTTCCTCCACCTACCTCCTCCCTCCCACCACCTCCCTCCTCTCCCTTCTTCCTTTTCTCCACCGGCCTTCTCCTTCCTTCACATGTCTCTCTCTCCCTCTCCTCCTCTATCCTTGTCGAGAGACAGAGGTTGATTGACCTGCCGACGTGCGAAGAACGAGATCTCGCGAGATCCCCCTGTCGCCACCATCACGTCGCCAAATGCGAGCGCTTGAGATAACCCCTCCAATTAAAAACACACTCGGAGGAGGAGGGGGAGGCGGGGGAGGTGGAGAAGAAGAAGAGAAGGAGGAGGAAGAGGGGAAGGAGGAGGGGGAGGAGGAGGAGGAGGAGGAGGAGGAGGAGGAGGGGAGGAGGAGGAGGAGGGGGAGGAAGGAAGGAGGAGAGAGGAAAGAAGAGGAGGAGGAGGAGAGAGAG
>NW_014583149.1:0-311 GCF_000485595.1 Priapulus caudatus
TGGTGGTGGTGGTGGTGGTGGTGGTGGTGGTGGTGCTGGTGGTATTGGTGGTGGATATAAGTTAAGGCCATTGCTTAGCTTTAATGGACGGATGCTGCTGCTGCTAGCGGCGGCAGTTATGCCTAATTAGAACCGCACTAGTAGAAGGTCCATTAGACCGTATATAAATGCGCCTACCAGCAACACATTGAGCGTATGTGTACATCACAGTGTAGCAGCACACATTGAGCGTATGTGTACATCACAGTGTGCAGCAGCACACATTGAGCGTATGTGTACATCACAGTGTAGCAGCAGCAAGCACACATTGA
>NW_014583149.1:1569-2081 GCF_000485595.1 Priapulus caudatus
CATCACAGTGTGGTAGCAGCAGCACACATTGAGCGTATGTGTACATCACAGTGTAGCAGCACACATTGAGCGTATGTGTACATCACAGTGTAGCAGCAGCACACATTGAGCGTATGTGTACATCACAGTGTAGCAGCACACATTGAGCGTATGTGTACATCACAGTGTGGCAGCAGCACACATTGAGCGTATGTGTACATCACAGTGTGGCAGCAGCACACATTGAGCGTATGTGTACATCACAGTGTAGCAGCACACATTGAGCGTATGTGTACATCACAGTGTGGTAGCAGCACACATTGACCGTATGTGTACATCACAGTGTAGCAGCACACATTGAGCGTATGTGTACATGACAGTGTGGTAGCAGCACGTATTGAGCGTATGTGTACATCACAGTGTGGTAGCAGCACACATTGAGCGTATGTGTACATGACAGTGTAGCAGCAGCACACATTGAGCGTATGTGTACATCACAGTGTAGCAGCAGCACACATTGAGCGTATGTGTAC
>NW_014583149.1:5648-6493 GCF_000485595.1 Priapulus caudatus
ATATATAATCACGCGATCTGTGTGTAAGCGAATGTGTATATACACGGATAATATTATGTGTTGACTGTATATTATTATTTAAAGCGGTTGAGCTTTATGTTCCCGGCGACATCTTTCTACGACATACGATCAGATATGCCGATGTAGGAGTCGATAGCGTGTACATCTAATAAGCGTCTATGTAATTAATATCTTTAATTTTGTGTGTGTGTGTGTGTATATGTAATTTATTTCTTTGCCATTCGCTAACGATAAATAAACGAAATAAATAAATAAATAAAATAATGGGAAAGAAGCGGGAATTATAGGTTCGAACGGTGTCGCAACCATAGATATCATATAACAAGTTGTTATATGATATCTATGGTCGCAACAATGTGCGAACAATGCACGTCAACTAACCGCCCGCCAGATAGCGCCACGTGAACACGAGGCCGTCTCCGATTGGCTAATTTCGACTTCCTCCAACGGCTAATTTTTGCGGGGGATGGCGATCACGTGATCGCGGGCGCGGAGGGTGGGGGCCGCGACGGTGACATGAAACGAACGACCGCAGCGTTTATCTCTCTCTCGAGAGATAATTTCTTAAGCGAATTATGCTAAGATATGCGCGAGAAATTTGCATGCGAAAGCGGCGCGTTGCGCGGCGCGTGTCGGGGAATCAACAGCGCGTACTGTTGTACCGCCCCCTCGCGACGCCAGCGGCGAGGGCATCCGATCTAGTCGTGTTTACGCGTCGCTATGGTGACTCACCCGCGCCATGCCGCCGCGACTGACATGCGAGTTTTTCCTTGCGTAACGACGGCGTCTCCATTTCATCTGCATCGGATCGAGAGAGAGAGAGA
>NW_014583150.1:0-6492 GCF_000485595.1 Priapulus caudatus
AAGGAGTATTGCGTACCCCAGGCTTTTAAAAACACTTAAAGACTATCAATTCAGCCCTGAAGTGATTTAGCTCCACTACAACTTACTCTTAACGTTCAACTAAGTAATAACTAGAGACTTATACGATATGGTCTAACTATTTAACCCTTTCACGGGTGTATCACATATGTATTTTGTTACCTTAAGTAGCCTGTCACATACGCAGCAGGCGTATTAATTGTTATACGATTATTTACACATCAATCGCTACGAAATCATTTGGAACGGCGCGCCATGGACACCGGCGCGACAGTTCTGTGCGCCATCCGGCGCTCTGGCCCGAATAAATGTTGCGTAATTGATATTTAATTTTGGGCACGTTAACAGTCCCGCATGGACCCGAGGGCTAAAAATCCACAAAAATGGCATTTATTTATACCCTAAATTGTATTTGACCCGAACACGTATATTCATTTTAGGAGCAATATTTGTCCATAGTTACAGACTGAAACTATATGTTGTGTTATGAAGAGTATATTACAATCCTTTTGCTCGTTCATTATAAATGAAACTAAATAAGAAACTCACACGCTCGTCTGTAGCCCTTGTGGCTGGAAAAAGTGGTTTTTGCGCAGCCGGATGCATACTATATACTCAGCCTTGCAGATCCTGCAGCAGTTTGAAGGATGGCGTCCAGCCCTACTAAGTCCCGTGTCGTAACTCAACTAACTGGCTATAACTATTCCTACTGGTAGTTGTTAGTTTTTAAAAATCATTTTTTTTAAACTATTTCTATTCTAATTGATTGGAACCATAAACTTTTAATGTAAGCGTAATTAATAAACCTACAAATTCAACTTAAACTTACATAAAAATAACCCTAGAACCATAGAGCATAATCCTTTGATCTAATCTTTCCTAGCGAGAGCGAGCGGGTTAAATGTCACGAGCAATGTACTTCTGTGGGTGATAATAAGATTGAGCACGCGACGCCTGTGCCGGCTGAAGATGCAGGAAGATGTATAATCAAATTCGAATTATCTTTATTAGACAGTCCGTCATAAACTTGCGCAAACATGCCCCGACAGTTTAAGCCCAACTAGCTGAGCGGTATTAATGCTGATCCCGAACTTGAAGATATTGCGTTTCTAGCTTACGCTACGAGATTACATGATAAAGTAAAACCCGCGACACAGAAAAGGAGCACGAAGACACCAAGCGAACACCAAGGCACGCGGCGACTGGCGCTAAAGTAACAGAGCTAGCTTAGCCCGAGAGGAATTAAGCGTCTTCTAGCAGTTTCAGAGGCGGCGGAAAGAAGCGGGCGTGCTTCCACACAACAATGCGAGGCTGGCACCAGCAAAGTTCATAGAGTCGGCATCCACAGTATTTGAAGGAGCAGCAAGGCCATTAGCGCAGCAAACCGCTAGAAAATGGGCAAGTGATATAACTACCAGCATGGACCTTATCATATAGACAGTGTTTAGGAGGAACGAAGATGCAAGGGAAAGAAGATAAAGATGCGTTTTCGTCGGCGAGTCAGGCAAGCGGTTGACAAACAGACGACTGCACACTACCGGGGATGCGCGGGATCAGTTAGCGAGTTATTTCTAGAAACGAGGGTTTGGATGTCACCGTCACAGCGGATAAAGGCTCGAGATGCGGGGCAAGGAACGAATTACACACTGTCCACGAGGCCTGGTAGGATTAGCGCGGAGGTCATGGCCACTGGTTCACGACACGGATCACGTGTACTGCAGGGCACTTAGGGTGTTTCAAAGACGGAAATCTAGAAAATCGCAAGAAGAGATATCAACTGAGAGGGCCTAGGAGGCAGAGGAAAAGGGAGCCAAGCGCAGGCAGTTGGTAGTAGATAGTATTCGCGACGATCTAAAGAATAGAATCGAGAGAATAAAGATACAATAAGTCATGTTTATAATGATACACGCGTGATCCTAGAAGATAGCAGAGAATGATCAGGCAAGCATAGCGGAGAGAGAGAGAGGAGAGAGACGAGCAGAGATGCACAGAGAGTCGAGGACACAAGCAGAGAGAGACCGGACGAACTGAGGGATGCAGCATGCCCACCACAAAAGTGCACGCTACGAAAAACACAAAGACGAGCAGCGCGCGACACACCAGCGGTCACATCGCGAGACTGACATAATGGGCGAGAAAGTCAGAGTACTACCCAGTAAAGACAAAGAGAGAACGAAAGAGAGGAAGAGAGACAAGGACAAGGAGAGAGTATAGCGCATAATGCGGAGCTGCTGTGTGGTAGTCGAGAGAGTTTGGATGATACGAGAGACGGAGAGGCAGAGAAGGGGCATGAAGGCGAGAAGTAGCCCGGAGATAATGAGTACATCCGGCAGATAAGTGAGTGAGATAGCGTAGAGATAGCGATGACGAGAGAGAGCAGAGAGAGAAGAGAAAGAGAAGAGAGAAGAGAGAGAGAGCAGAAGAGAGAGTACAATTTGTTACAAGCGAGAGAGAGTACGAGACCACGCGAGCGGACAGATGGCTGGTATGACGAGGAAACTATTGTGTAACTAGAGGACAAGACGAAGACGAGAGTAGAGCGCGATAAAAAAGATATCTGGAGCAAACGTAGCGAATGAGGAAAAGTAGGAGACGAGACGTAGCAAAGAGGGATGAGAGGAACGAGAAGTGATAGAGGGTAAAGGACAGCAGGTAAACGAACGGGCACGCATAAAGAAGACGCGATATAGCACGAGGAGATACCGCTTACTCTCAACTTAGGATAGAAGACGGTAACCCGTGAGTTACGTACATGCAAACAGGAAACATGGCTCCGCGAGGTATAACGTGTTAAGTTTCAGTGTTAATCAGGCAGCATGGAAGCATGCGTGTGACTCTCAAGACTCCAGATTCATGCGATCGGCACAGCGCAATAGTAAGGGCGAAGAGCACATGTTTTCTCACGCATTCTTAATATGCTGACATATCGCAGGTCGTTGCCAGAAATATGTCGATTGCGCATCGTTGATTGTGACTGACGCTGCCAGTGCGTGGGACGGGCTAGCGTTACAACTTAACTTTCTAAATCATGGAGGGAAGCCCAGAGTCTGTGAAACGTACGTGCGAGATCGGGTCGGTGTAGCCGTGCGTGCGTGGTGTGCTGGTGCGTGCGCTGATGGCTGCGTGGCGTGCCAATGCAGGGTCCCAGCTATCGGCCAGTATGAAACAGCGCCGGTCCGATCTTTCACCAGTGTTGCCCAACAGATAGACTATCAACCACGCATGGACATCAGACAGATACATTCTCCGGAAGAACACACAATCTGTCTATGACACGTCATATGAAGACAGTATGAAACCAGAGCAATGCACTTAAAGTAATACAGTCAGAACGTCCGATTAAAATAAGCGAAAGAACACTGGATCGTTATCTGCTAAACGTACCGCTGCCAGATCTCAGTAAATTATATTCACTGGTACGCGCCACGTGTCCATTCACGGCCGATAAAATAACAATCTCACGACACCAGTCAAGCGTAGGCAGAGAAATGTGTCGCGCCGGGAACTCATCGGACTGCAGACATATGCTTAGTTCTCCGTACAACGACTTCCGAAAACCCCCGACAAGGCTTCAGATGCGGAAACATAAGGTACACCTCTAGACCGGCGCCGTAGAATGCAACGCTACACCAGCTAACGATCTGACGATAAAATATAGAGCGAGATGAGCTGATAGTAGGCTATGAATATGATGATAGATGGCTGAATGATGATGAGATGATTACGTTGACCTGATTAAGACTGGAATGGGTACAGTGCGAGAAAAACAACGTATTCTAGCGAGGAACCGTTAGCAAGCGGCAACTCCAAGTGGCGGTAGATTATAATGGTAGACCGCCATTCAACACCGCCGCGCGCGGTCATGTCTTCAGAAACGGCACGCTGTCTATCGAGGAATTCTGGAGCCGGTGATTATTTTAGGCGGCTAAAAATAAGTCTTGTTTCCTGTACGCCAGTGTTTGGTCCTCCAGAGATAAGCGGTCCTCACAACCCGTCATGAGGAGTGTGTCTGGTATTAACCATTGTCTATATTAGTGTCATCTCCGAATGAGAGTAGATAATAACGTAACCGACGGCGTGGGCAAGTTATGTACTCAGAGAACGAGATAAGCCTTTCAGCCTATACTATACGCTAAACAAAAGAAGGCGAGATCTTATATTTGTCAGACTGGGAGTCGAATTTGATACGATCACATCAAGTATATACATGGGCATGTAACACTATCTAGTTAAATATCTATCCGTGTCAATAATAGATGACTTAACAAGTAAGACACGTTAATAGGCAATGAACAAATTACTAGTTAGCTTATAGCAAAGATAAAACTCACGGCGAGTGGAGATAGATCTATAAAGTATCTTCAAGGGGAACTAGACATGTATCTATTTTTATCATAAGCGATTAAGAACTTTCCCATCTTCCGGATCAAACGTGACATCTAACACTACACATAAACAGGCAACTGAACGGCTCAGTTTCAGACAGGTACAGGATGAGCAGATAGCGCTTATAGAAATGTTTCAGGTCCAATTAGGGTGGTTTAATGTATCAGAGCGATTATGCGGTCGGATATATATATGCTCTCCGAAACAAAAACGAGATAGGATTATAGTTAAGTTAGACACCACTCAGTTTCAACTATTATCCTAAGAGGACACTATAGAACTCAATCAATTCTTTTTACCGGGTATGGCAATGACTAGATAAATTATTTGTTAGGAGAGTAGTACACCGCAACAGACGATGATGTAGCGAACAACCATTAACATAACAAACACTATAGCTGGCCCAATAGCAAAAATATGCGTCGCGAGCAGCACACACCACCGCCGAAGCGTTGCTACCATACTCGACAAACGAGCCTTTACACAGAGCACTGCACACCGATCCATTAATAGCGTATAAACGCTAAAACTTATGCAACGAGACAATATAGAATGCCAAACCGACAAAAATTTCTAAAATGTGGAAGTCGTGGTGGCTAAAAAAGAAGTCACCAGTCGTAGACAGCACTCTAAAGAAAATAACGCGCAGAGACCGATTGTGCGCGCGTGCTATAATGTAGAAATAACCACTGTCACACGAACCAGACATCTGCGCGTAATGGAAACACAAGACGGCGCGAGAGAAGCGAGAGAGAGACGAGCGAGACGAGAGAGAGAGTTAGAAAGAAAAGAGAGAGAGCGAGTATTAGAAAAGAAAGAGAGAGACGCGAGTTTTATGAAGAGAGTAGAAAGAGAGAAAGAGAGGAGAGAAACAGAAGGTTATTAGCAGAGTAAAGAGCAGAGAGTAAGCAATAGCAGAGAGTCCGCACGCACACGAGAGCTTGCAGGTGAGCTCATAGCGATGGGATTTGAAGCGAGACAGAATGAGAGCGACCGGTTTGCGGCATGCACGAGAACAGATCAGGACGTCATTACTGCATGCTCATAGGGTCTGATGTCCGCCCACGGATACGCATGAGAAGCAAGGAGTAACGATGAAGACAGCGACGTGAGACAACAAAGTATGACAGCGAAGTATATAGATAGTTAGGAAATTAGGGTTTAGGGTTAGTATAGAGTATAGAGAGATAAATATGATATCGTGAAGAGAATAGAGAAGAGGAAAGACGCCCGACATAGATCTATACTTAACGCGCGCGCCGCGCCGTCGCCAGGCTCCCGCATCGCCGCACCTTAGCGCGCATCGCTCTGCGTAACGCGTACTATATACGCTCCAATGAATGATGAATATGAATATGATACTGTGACGAGAGCCATGTGCGACGCTCTGCAGCTGACGTGTGCGTGCCGACAATCGGATCGTACTGGTTGACAGAGGGGAGAGGGGGAGAGGGGAGGGGAGCAGGAGAGAGGGGAAGAGGGGAGGGGAGAGGGAGAGAAGGGGAGAGGGAGAGGAGAGGAGGAGGGGAGAGAGGACGAGAGGGGAGAGGGGATAAGGGAAAGGGCGAGAGGGGGGCAGCGACGGCCATCCACTGGAAGCGGAACAGCCTTGTAAATGCTGCACCTTGCTTTCCGGACCCGGGTTCGCATCGCGACGGCGTTTCGCATCGATGTGAAAATGACCACGTGATCACGATCGGTCACGCAGCCCCACAACCGTACTACCTGCACGCGTCTGTACTTTCCTCATCATTCTCGTCCATCCATCCGTGTTTTCGCGTCGACGGTGCCCCGCTAGGCGGCATGACGTATATGTGAGACAAGCAGGTAACGCGCTACACATACAAACAGGTATGTACATACTAAAGGCGCGGCGGTGGGGCGCGCGCAAATTGCCTTTTCGCTGTCGTTAGCAGTCTGTAATATCCGCGAGGAAAGCCTTACAACTCGGCTTCTCCGCGAGCCGCTGACGTCAGCGACGGCCGAATACTGACGGAGAACGATTCCGCGAGCGCAGTGAAGGAGAACCCCCAACTTATATATATATATATATATATATATATATATATATATATATAATGTAAGTAA
>NW_014583151.1:0-6491 GCF_000485595.1 Priapulus caudatus
CATTACCCCACAGACATTTACCCCTCGAGCAATTTACCCCCGGACATTTACTCACTTTGGTCTTTTAATTATATTCATTGTTGAACAGTGATACAGGGCAGGAGGTCGAGGCAGGAGGGAAGAGAGTGTGGGGAGTGAGAGGGGAGAGGCTGGAGGAAGGTGGAATGGTAAGAGGAGCGAGAGGGGAAGGACGGTGGAGGAGGGCAGGAGGAGGAGAGGAGGTGCGAGAGGAAGAGAGGTCGAACGTGGGGAGAACGTGGTGGAGCGATGAGGAGAGGAGAAAGGTGGAGGAGAGGAAAGAAGGGGAGAAAGTGGAGGAGGGGGAGGAGCGAGTAGATGAGGTGGAGGCCGGAGGAGATGGAGAGGAGGAGAGGTGGAGGAGAGTAGAGAGGAAGTGGAGGAGGAGGAGCCGGGGAGAACAAGTGGGGAGAACGTGGCCGAAGAAGGATGGGGAGGAGGAGGAGAGGGGTGGAGGAGGAGGAGGAGATGAGGTGCGGGGAAGAGGAGAGGAGAGGAGGATGAGAGGAGGTGGGGAGGAAGGAGGTTTAGGAAGGGCCGCCACTGTACCTCTCTACTCATCACTCCACTCCTCTCCTCCCTTTCTCCTCCCCACGTTCTCCCCCTCCTCCTCTCCCGCATCTTCCTCTCCTCCTCCTCCACCTCTCCTCCCTCCTCTCCCTCTCCTCCTCCTCCACCTCATCTCCTCCTTCTCCCGCCTCCTCCTCCTCTCACACGCTATCTCCCCACCTCCACTACAGTGGCCCTCCGCTACCTCCTCCCCTTCTCTACTTCTCCAACCCTTCTATCTTCCCTCCTCCTTCCTCCTCCTCCTCCACCTCCTCTCCTCTTCTCTTCTCCGCGCTCCCCTCCATCCACCCTTCTTTTCCTCCTCCTGCTACCTTCTCCTTCGTCCTCTAACTACCCTCCTCTCCCCTCCTGCCTTCTCACCTTCTCCCCCCTCCTCCTCCACCTTCTGCCTCCCGCCTTCTCACCACCTTTTCCCACACGTTTCACCCCCATTCCTCCTCCGTCCACCTGCCTCTCCTCTCCTTCTTCTGCCACCACCTCCCCTTCTCCTCTCCTCCCCTTACTCCTCTCCTCCTCCTCCTCCACCATTCTGCCCCTTCTCCTCCTCCTCCAGCCTTCTTCCCCTCCTCATCCCTCCACCACGTTCTCCCACGTTCTCCCCTCTTCTTCCTCACCTCCTCTCCCTTTCCTCCTGCTTGCCTCCAGCCTCCTCTCCTTCCTCTTCCTCGCACCACCTTTTACCCACGCTTCTCCCCCTCCTCCTCTACCACCTTCTTTCCTTCCTGCTCGACCTCCTGCTGTATCACTGATTCAAACAATGAAATAATAAACACCAAGTGAGTAAATCTCCGGAGGTAATTGCTCCGAGGAGGTAAATGTCTGTGGGTAATTGTCCGGGGGTAAATGTCCGGTGGTAATTGTCCGCAGGGTAAAGCCGGGGGTAAATGTCCGTGGGGTATTGTCCGGGGGGTAATTGTCCAAGGGGTAATTGTCTCAGGCGGTGAATGTCGGGGTGTGCAATGCATGGGGTAATTGTCCGGGGCGGTAATTTTGGGGGAAATGTCCGGGGGGTAATTGTCCGGGGTTAAATGTCGCGGGGGGTAATTGGTCCAGGGTAAATGCGGCGTGGGTAAATGTCCGGGGGGGAATTGTCCGGCGGGGTAATTGTCCGGGGTGATTGTTCGGGGGGTGAAAGGCAATGGGGGGTAATTGATGTCCGGGGGTTAAATTGTCCGGGGTAATTGTCCGGGGGGTAAATGTCCGGGGTTAGTAATTGTTCCGGGAGTAATTGTCCGGGGTAAATGTCCGGGAGGTAATTGTCCGTGGGGTAAATGTCCCGGGGGTAAAATGTCCGGGCGGTATTGTCCTGTGGGGTAAATGTCGCGGTGGTAATGTCCGTGCGTAAATGTCCGGGGGTTATATGTCCGGGGGTAAATGTCCGGGGGTGATTGTCCGGGGGTAAATGTCCGGGGGGTAAATGTCCGGAGTAATTGTCTGGGGGTATTTGTCCTGAACCTGCAAACTCATGTGCTGTTAACTTGCCTTAACAAAGCCAAGAAATACAGGATTTCTAGGACAACTACCCCCTGGACACATTTACCCACCGGACAATTACCCCCGGACAATTACCCACGCGAGGACAATTTACCCACCTGGACGATTACCCACCCGGACAATTTTTACCGACAGGACAATTACCACCAGGACATTACCCACCGGAACATTAGCCACCAGACAATTACCCACACAGGACAATACGCCACCAGGACATTACGCCACCTAACACTTCCAATAAGGGAAAAATTCCCCCTTCGTAAATTTTTGTCCGCTGCAATACATAATGTATGTCTGGAAAAGAGAGAAATGCGCTACCCATGTGTTCTAGAGAACAGCGGCGTCGATATTGGGACGGGGGGGAGTCGGCCTCTACCTCTTATAATGACGGAAATGTTGTATCCCCAAATGATCTTGCTCTTGGCCATGTATGTTATGTTATGTAACTGTTTGTGCGTGTGTGCCAGGAGGGTCGTAAATCCCGGGAGGATGGGGGGATGCACCCCCCCGCTCTTGAAGGAGGGGGATGGCCTGTACAAATATATATACCCCTGAGATTTAAAAAAAAGAGAGAGAAAAATGAATAGCCAAAAAGTATGGTTTGCAAACATACAAAAACACGTGAAATTGTGAGAAATTGCAATTGTAATAATACATTTAGAGAAATAACAATTGTAATAATACATGTATTATTACTATAGTAACCTAACTGTGTACGCTCTCTGAAAAGTCATGAAAAGTGTTTTGAATCCTAACTTGTAGGGTTGAGTCTAGGGTTCAGATAGTGTCATCAGACATGAGAATATGGCCCACACTGTCAGTATGCCTCAGATGGCAGAAAAATGGCTGAAATATTTCAAAATTTTACATGCCTACGGCACGTGCCAAACGTACGGTTTGTCAAATTTGTCGGCATGTGCGTCGCATGTATGTATGCATGTATAAATGTATGTACGCTCGTGTTTGATAGTGTGTGTGTGTGTGTTTGCTGTGTGGTGTGTGTGTTTGTTCGTTTGTGTGTGTATGTGTGTGACATGTGTGTGCATGTGTGTGTATATGCTGCTGTGTGTATGTGTGTGCGTGTGTGTGCGTGTGTGTGTTGTGTGTGTGTGTGTGTGTGTATATGTGTTGTGCTGTATGTGATGTGTGCTGTGTGTGTGCTGTGTGTGTGTGTTGTGTGTGTGTGTGTGTGTGTGTGGTATGTTCGTGCGTGCGCAATCGCGCGCAACCCGTGTGCGTAAATAATTGGGGCTTGTGCATTGTGGCCTAGTATGTGATGGCTATTCGCCGACCATCCCACCCTCGCGTAGCGGCATTTACGCCGCTGGATGTTTCATTGTATTCAAGCGACCCCGAAAATGTCTAGACATTGTACGTGTGCATTGGTGGCTGCGCTTCGGTCTCCGCTGCTGATGCGCAGTGTGAAGGCGACACTTGCCGATTATGAACTTCAAATCGGGTATCGGAAAAATGTCGCAAATAAGTCAAAATACCTCGGCACGTGTCGGCGAATGTGATAGTCGAGAATTATGAAAAATCATGAAGTTTGGTCCGTAGATGACACATCATTACTGTACGGTTGTGCTTGTGGGGGGCTAGGTAATCGTCCGGGGGGGGGGGGATAATTGTCGCTGGTGGGTAATTGCTCCTGGTGGGTAATTGTCCCGGTGCGGCAATTGTCCGGGGTAGTTGTCCTAGGGGTAATTGTCCTAGTGGGGGATAATCGTCCTGGTGGGTATCGTCTGGTGGTAAATCGTCCTGCGTGGGTAATCGTCCTGGTGGGTAATCGTCCGTGGTGGGGTAATCGTCCGGCTGTGCGGTGATATCTGGGGCGCCCCGCTGTGTATTGTCTGTGCCGGGTAATTGTCCTGGTGGGTAATTGGACGGGGGGAGGTTAATTGTCGCGGTGGAGTTAATTGTTCCAGTGAGGTAAGTTTTGTCCGGATACGCAGAATACAGGTCTTTATCCATCCCGCATAAGCTTCTTACTACTACATAAATTAGGCGCAGAAGAACCTCTCTATTATACATATCCTTCCCGCCATTTCTGGCTCCTTTTCTTCAGCCGCCGTCCTTCCACGTCTATTAACTGTTCGCCGCTCGCTTGCCCCAAAAACAAACTATTCGCTGTAGCAGCCGGCACTAAATCAACACTCTGCGCGAACTCTTACACAACACTATTTACACTGCGAATCCATTATATCCGTAGCTGCGATTGCTAGTCCCCTGCCTACGCATTATTCGCGCCGCGTCCACTGCGCGCGACAGCCACACTCTCGACTGTTTCTACTACCTCGCGTGTTTCCGTATTCGGTAGTTTCGGCGGTTCGGTGGTTCGCTACTTTTTCGGCCCGTACTATTTCCGGACCTCTATTCACCGCCGCCGTCACAATATATATATATATATATATATATATAGAGAGAGAGAGAGAGAGAGAGACGAGAGGAGAGAGAAAGTGAGCAGAGAGAGAAAGAGAAAGTGAGAATAAATATAATAACTATCAGTAGATTCTGCGCTTCGTTTTCAGCATGAAGCTGCCTGTATCGATCCTGATGGCGGTGCTGGCGTCGCCGCCGCCTTTTTTTGTGCGCCGCTTGCTGCTCCCGCCTGGATATCTGCTGACTGATAAAAAGATGATTACGTTATATAGGTGCCGAGTCGCCGCCGGGCGCGTCATCCCCTCGAGGCTACAACGGAGAAGACCATTACTACGCTATTACAAGACTGTCCCTACTTTCAGGGTCGCCGCGCCTGCGCGTCGGTCAAGCTGTCGCTAGCGTCTGCTTCAGGCGGCCAGTACTGCGCTGCTGGCCGTGCACGCGGCAGCGCGGGATTCCGTGTTAGCAACGCAGCACGCCCCGGTTTCCATGGCGGAGCGTCAGGTACCACTGGCGCCCTCTTCAGGACGATGTCGGTTGGTCAGGTTCCAACTACTAGGCTTCAGCAGGTGAGCTAGTACGACTTCTTAGGTGGTCCTTCTCTTCGCAGCAGGCACTGCGACAGGCCTGTGGTGGAGTGCAGGGCGATTAGAGAACACCGCGGGGCACTTCTCCGTATAGGCAGTGTATAAGGATTAGTAGTTAGGATCGAGATATGATAAATATATATGTATATATATCTATATATATATATATATATATATATAAATATATATATATTGAAATGCAGTATATCGATAAATAACTACATGATCAGCTATGTAATCATTTAACGTTGATCAACTATGCAAAACTTGACGTGTTTCTAGGTGAGGCAGATCATCGGTGGCCCACAGAGAAGAGTCGTTCCAGCCGTCGCCCAGACCGGCGTATTCCGGACCGGATTCGGGGACGAATTCGACATCAACACGTTCGGAACGCTTCGCGCGGGCAACTTCGGAGTTCCGACCTTCGCCGGACCGTACGTGGACATCGGTCAGTTTGACTTCGCCGCCCGCAAGGAGGCGGCCTTTGCCTCCGCTCCAGGAGACTCCCGCGTGAAGGAGGGAGCTCTCCAGCAAGTTCCCGTCGGCAAACGATACAAGTCCGGATTCGCCGCATTCTTGCTTCTTATCCTGCATTCTTTTGAAGCAAATAAAAAGCGATTATAATATCAATTGTGTTTTCCTATGCTGTTTGTCATTAGATAAACGCTTTACATACGTCATCATGTAGGGTGGATATATCCATCTATTGACCAATTTATTCAAAGTATATTTGCATTACATCATCTAGAGCTCGCTACCTTTACTAAAGAGCGGCAGCGGGACTTATTTTTCATGTCAAGTTACTGCGACGAATATTTACTCTGCATTTTAAAACTATAATTCAATAAAATATTGGTTCATTTGACAGATATTGGGCATGCGCGAACACAGGTCTACCACCACGTTACCGATAAATGTGGGGTGACTAGGCAGCTTAAACGTAGCTCTCCCGTTAAATTACACGTAAAATATAATGCGACTAAGCGCCTTATGATTATTCAAGTGACTGGCGGATATATACTCTCTACATTTAAATCACAATTTCACCAAAGTACTATTTCATACATTTGATAAAGGCTGGACATGTTGCTGCATATAAATATTATCGTATATGAGACATGTCGCCATCTATTGGCTGATTTCAATTTTATTAGAGCTGTGTCAGCTAGGGCTCCCTATTATTTTTAAACAGAGGTATATGGATTACATTTGTACGTATATTTGCCGCAAGGAATATGTCCTCTCCTGTTTAAAAGTATAATTTCAACAAATATGTCAACAAAATATTGAGATATGGCAGATATGGGGCCTGCGCGAACACAGGTCTCCCGCTAAGATATTTCAATTTTATTAGAGTTGCATTAGCTAGTGCTCGCTCTGGGTAATGAACAAAGCTATACGGATTCATGTGTGTGTGTGTGTGTGTGTGTGTGTGTGTGTGTG
>NW_014583152.1:0-2500 GCF_000485595.1 Priapulus caudatus
GGAGAATCAGTAGGCAGAGCAGCCAGCAGCAGTAGGGCAGTCAGCAGCAGTACAGTACAGTCACGCAGTCCAGTAGCACAGCAGCAAGCAGCAAGCAGTAGGCAGTAGGCAGTAGCATAGGCGAGTTAGGCAGCAGCGAGTAGCAGTAGCAGTTAGCATGGAGCACAGTAGTAGTAGCTAGCAGTAGCAGCAGCAGGCTAGCAGCAGTAAGTAGTAGAAGTAGTAGGTAGCAGGCAGCATCAATCATCATCACATCATCATCCCCTCAGTCAAGCAGCAGCCAGCAGCAAGGCAGCAGCAGCAGGCCGGCGTGCGTGCAGGTAATTCAGCAGTCAGATACGTAAACCACCACGGACGACGCACACATGTCATAGGGCCACACACACACACACACATCCACACACCCACACAGCACACTACACACACAGCGAAACATAATCAGCATACACACAAACAGCAATCGCTGTCAGCACTACACAAACAGCACACACGCACACGCCACCCCACACCACCGACTTCACGGCACGGCACGCTACGTCACGGCACGCAGCGCACCACGCAGCGCAACACATACACACACCAAACATACACACACACACACACACAAACACATGCGGCACCACGCACACACGCACACGACGGCGGCAGCAGCAGCGCGGCGATGCAAAAAGCGAGCGGGCCGATCAACAAACAACATCAATCTCGTGTCCGCTATGTGCGGCGACAGCTGCCGCCACCCTGGTCCGCCACGGCGACGGCTCTGCGTCCGTCTGCCATTCAGCTCCGCATCATCGGTCAACATCCCGAGCCTCCGCACACCCCAGCATGCGTCGAGCATCCGCGCCTCCAGCATCCCGCCCGCAGCATCCCCACCACTCACCACCTAACAGTCTTCCCACGGCTCAGCAGGGAAAAAATAAATGTATTTTTCCGGGGGTTTAGGATTTCAGAGCGCGTCGCGAATGAAAATCAGCACTCTAAATATTTGCGTTTTGCCATTGAACTGCTATTGCAAATGTTACGGGCTCTTTCTTGGCGCATTTCGGGGCTAAATGGCGCGCCGCGCAGCCCCCGTGTATTTTTTTTCCCACTGGACCCTCAGTACAACATGTATTCTTCCCACTCCTCTCCACGTCTCAGTCTTCCGCAGCCCTCTCTGCCACACCTCCCCCCGCCCTCCCCGCGCCGACCTGTTCTCCCCTCCTCTTTCAAAACCGATCATAGACTCTGCACCTTCCGCCACCCTCACCAGCAGCACGCCGCGCCCCCACCCCCATTCTCTTCTCCCCACCACAGGTGGACACAGCCACCGTTGCAAACAGCTGAGTCTCGGCTCTTCGGGCGTGCTGTGTGTGTGTACGATCAAATCACTCGATGTTGATTTTCCCGCGAGCGCAGCAAGTCGACGGCTCACCACGAGGCACAGCACGCACGCAGGTCGACGCACGCACGCACGCACGCCATGCACAGCAACAGCATGCACAGCATGACCCACGCACGGCGACGGCTGCCAGTTATCGTTACCCCTGTAAACACAGTGAGCTTATTACCTTGTAAACATTCAAGGCGTTACCCTGTAAACACCAGGAGAGCTTAAATTAGCCATGTGAAGACGATCAGCGACCGTGTTAAACGCAGGTGAGCGTCGCTTATGACCTGTAACATGCGAGTGTTTAGCCTGCTAATATCACAGGTGAGCTGGAGAGAGAGAGTATGAGGGAGAGGAGATAAGAGAAAGAGGAGGGAGGTGAGGCGCGGGCGAGCGAAAGAGACAAGAGCGAGTAAGAGATGAGAAAGAGAACATAATATATAGTGTGTGTGGTGTGAGTGTAGTGTGTGTGTGCGCGCGTGGCGCGTGTGTGTGTATGCGTGCGTAGCGTGCGTGTGTGTTGCGTGTGTGTGGTATGGCGGTGTGTGCGTCGTGTGTGTGGTGTAAGTGTGTTGTGTGCGCTCCGCACGCCGCCCAGCCCCTGCTTGGCGCGTGCGTGGCGTGCGTCGCGTGTGTTATCATGCGGTGTGTGTGTGGTGCGTTGCGTGCGTTGCGCGCGCTGCGCCGGTGTGGTGTGTCGTCGTGTGTGTGTGTGTTGTGTGTGTGCGTGTGTGTATCGCGGTGTGTGCACGCGTGCGCGTGCGGTGCGTGTGTGCTGTGTGTGCGGGGTTGATGCGGTGTGTGTGTGTGTGTGTGTGTTGCTGTGTGTAGTGTGTGTGTGTGTGTGTGTGTGTTGTGTGGTGTGTGTATGGCGGTGTGTGCACGCGTGCGCGTGCGTCGCGTGTGCTGTGTGTGTGTGTGTGTTGTTGTGCGTGTGGTGGGTGTGTGTGTGTGTGTGTGTGTGTGTGTGTGTGCGTGGTGTGTGTGTGTGTGTGGTGTGTGTGGTGGTGTGTGCGGGCGATAAGGTCGCAAGTGATGACGTAAGGGCTGGTAAATTATTAGGCACGACGTGTTAGGTACAGAGATTAGCCTCTCTAGCCTTCGATCAACAAACAAAGCATGCGTATGGCA
>NW_014583152.1:5990-6487 GCF_000485595.1 Priapulus caudatus
GAGAGAGAGAGAGAGAGAGAGAGAGAGAGAGAGAGAGAGAGAGAGAGAGAGAGAGAGAGAGAGAGAGGGAAAGCGGACACCATTGCTGTTTACATCGGAGCTGACGCGCTCAACCGCGCTCTTTACATTCAACTTGATTAAGACGTATGTGTGTGCGTGCGTGCCCGTGCGTGCGTGCGCCGGTGGGCGTATGTGTATGCTGGAAGGACAACAGCATCAACACCAGTAGCAGCAGTAGCAACAGCAGCAGCATCAGCAGCACCAGCACCAGCACCAGCACCAACAGCAGCAGTAGTAGTAGCTGCAGCAGCAACACCACCACCACCAGCAGCAGCAGCGGCAGCTGCAGCAACAGTAGCAGCAGCAGCAGCAACAGTAGCAGTAGCAGCAGCAGCAGCAGAACCAGCAGCAGCAACAACAACAGCAGCAGCAGCAGCATCACCAGCACCACCACCACCATCAGCAGTAGCAGCAGCAGCAGCAGAACTAGCAGCAGC
>NW_014583153.1:0-1662 GCF_000485595.1 Priapulus caudatus
AGATTTAGAGAGAGAGAGAGAGACGACGGTGTCACCGTGCGCGACGTGAGAGAGTGAGAGAGAGAGAGAGAGAGAGAGAGAGAGAGATGAGATGATGATGAGATAGAGAAAGAGAGAGAGTGTAGAAGAGAGAGAGAGAGAGTAGAGACTGAAGAGTAGCAGAGAGAGCGAGAGAGATGAGATGAGAAGGCGAGAGAGAGAGAGAGAGAGAGAGAGAGAGAGAGAGAGAGAGAGAGAGAGAGTGAGGAGGTGAGAGAGAGAGAGAGAGAGAGAGAGAGAGAGAGAGAGAGAGAGTGAGAGAGAGACGAGAGAGAAGAGAGAGTGAGAGGAGAGAGAGAGATAGAGAGAGCGAGAGAGATAGAGGGAGAGAAACTTGAGAGTGTGTGAGAGAGAGAGAGAGAGAGAGAGAGAGAAGAGAAAGAGAGAGAGAGAGATAGAGAAATGAGAGAGAGTGATGAGAGAGAGAAGAGAGAGAGAGAGAGAGAGAGAAGAGAGAGAGATGTGAGAGAGAGAGAGTGAGAGAGAGAGAGAAAGAGAAAGAGAGAGAGAGAGGGAGAGAAAGAGAAGAGATAGAAGATAGAGGGAGAGAGAGAGAGAGTGAGATGAAGAAAGAGAGAGAGTGAGTGAGAGAGGAGAGAGAGAGAGTGAGAGAGAGAGTGAGCGAGAAGAGAGAGAGTGAGAGAGAGGGGGAGGGGGAAGAGGGAGAAAGGGCGAGACAAAATGAAGAGAAGCGGAAGATGAATATATATTGAGAGAATGTAAAGAGAGAGAGACAGAGAGAAAGAGAGAGTAGAGAGAGAGAGAGAGAGAGAGAGAGAGAGAGAGAGAGTAGAGAGAGATAGAGAGAGAGAGAGAGAGAGAGAGAGAGAGAGAAGAGAGAGAGAGAGAGAAGAGGAGAGAGAGAGAGAGAAGAGCATGCAGAGAGAGAGAGAGAAAGCAAGCCAGAGGAGAGAAAGCCAAGCCAGAGGGATAGAAAAAGAAAGAGAGAGAAAGACTGGTAAATGAATAGGGAGGAGAGCATTCTATCTTATAAATATAAATCCACCAATCGTGTTTTAAAGAAAAAAACAACAGTTCAATGTCAGATGCTCATCCTCATGGGACTTAACTAAAATAGGGGAAAATAGAAAAATTGTGCGACATGTAAGACAGTTCTTTGAAGATGCTTGGAATATCCGGAGACCGGAGTAAAACCTACCTGTAAAGTAAGTGATTAATAAAAATGTGGAGGCTTATATCATCTCCTAAACTCTAATTATTATTGTAGAATGTACAATCGTGACTGTACATACATGGGCCGTCCCGTACATGACTTCATCTCTAATTGTTGCATCAAATTCTTCCATCTACGATGTTACACAAACACCACACGCCTTGTGACTCTTGTCTTAGCAGTCCTCGCTACCTCTTGATTTAATTTATTCACGATATGGAGATGTAATCAACATATGAACTCACCGTAACACGTAATAACGTACGGTTTTTAAACCACGTCGTCTCTTCACATGGCGATAGACCGCCTCGCACGTGACGATTGTCGCAGACGAAACAAAACAGACTTGTGTTACGGACGCACTGTACACGTGTACCTACATCCATGTCTACATCTATGTCTGTGCCTGTAACGCAAGTTTAGACTGCAATGACACCTTCTTAGATATT
>NW_014583153.1:2662-4427 GCF_000485595.1 Priapulus caudatus
ACATCGAGTGGGCTATGTGATCAGGTGGATTATTTTTTTCAAACAATCACAGATGCTTATAATATAGGTTCGCGTACACCCACAAGCCCATAGTTTTGTCGTAAATTCGACTGAATTAATCAATACATCTAGTGGGCTATGCGAGCAGTTAGATTTTTTTCTCAAACAAGCACATATATGCCTGTAATATAGGGTAGCACGCACTTAAGTTAAAGTCTATAGTTTTGTCATAAACTCGACTGAAATAATCAAGACATCGAGTAGGTTATGTTACCGGTCAAATTATTTTTTCAAACACGCACATATCTTCGCTTGTAATATAAGTTGGCGCACACACAAGCCCATCGTTTTGTTGTAGATCGAGTTTGCTACGTGACCAGGTGAATTATTATTTTTAAACAAGCACAGATGCCTGTAATATTGGTTAGGATCTACTGAAGCCTAATAGTTTTGTTGCAGATAGAGTAGGCTATATATATGACCAGGTGGATTAGTATTTTAAAAACAAGCATGGATGCCTGTAATATTGGTTAGAACACAAGCACATAGTTTTGTCGTAAACTCGACTGAAATAATCAAGACATCCAGTGGGTTATGTGACCAGGTGGATTATTTTTTCAACCAAGCACAGATGCTTGTAATATATATATAGGTTAGCGTACACACACAAGCCCATAGTTTTGTCGTAAATTTGACTGAAATAATCCAGACATCGAGTGGGCTATGTGACCATGTAAACTTTTATTTAAGAAGACATCCTTTGGCTCGTGAAATAATATCTCCGTGTCGTCCTGCACATTAGCATGTATATTTTTTAACCAATTTTTTAATATACGTTGAAAATTAACATTACGTAATATGGTATATTCGGTCTTCTCTCGTGAGAATGGATGACAATAATCTGTTTCGTGACTAGCAAAATATAGAGCAGTGCAGCTTGCTTTACCATATTAGCAAACCAACTGGAGACATATTTCCAAACGATGATTTGCTACGTGCGGGCAGTGCACAGGTGGAGGCTGAGCTGCCTATATATGTAATTTTTAAATCGATTCCGCTCAATATTCCAAAGCTGCCATTGACACCAGGGACACTTTACTCTTTATAATTCTAACAACTTCTAAGGATTATGTCCATGTGACCGGGTGGATTATTATTTTAAAAACAAGCATGGATGCTTGTAATATTGGTTAGAACACAAGCCCATAGTTTTGTCGTAAATTCGACTGAAATAATCAATACATCTAGTGGGCTATGCGACCAGTTAGATTATTTTTCAAACAAGCACATATGCTTGTAATATAGGTTAGCTATAGTTTTGTCGTAAACTCGACTGAAATAATCAAGACATCGAGTGGGTTATGTGACCGGTTAGATAATTTTTTTAAACACGCACATACGCTTGTAAATTTAATATAAGTTGGCGCACACACAAGCCCATCGTTTTGTTGTAGATCGAGTAGGCTATATATGTGACCGGGTGGATTATTATTTTTAAAACAAGCATGGATATACCTGTAATATTGGTTAGATCACAAGCCCAATAGTTTTGTTGCAGATCGAGTAGGCTATATATATGACCAGGTGGATTATTATTTTAAAAACAATCATGGATACCTGTAATATTGTTTAGAACACAAGCCCATAGTTTTGTCGTAAACTCGACTGAAATAATCAATACATCTAGTGGGCTATGCAAGCAGTTAGATTCTTTTCTCAAACAATCACACATGCCTGTAATATATGTTAACACGCACTTAAGTTA
>NW_014583153.1:5341-6483 GCF_000485595.1 Priapulus caudatus
TTTTGTTGTAGATCTAGTTTGCTACGTGACCAGGTGAATTATTATTTTTAAACAAGCACAGATGCCTGTAATATTGGTTAGGATCTACTGAAGCCCAATAGTTTTGTTGCAGATCGAGTAGGCTATATGTGACCAGGTGGATTATTATTTTAAAAACAAGCATGGATGCTTGTAATATTGGTTAGAACACAAGCCCATAGTTTTGTCGTAAATTCGACTGAAATAATCAATACATCTACTCTAGTGGGCTATGCGAGCAGTTAGATTTTTTTCTGTGTGACAAGCACATATGCCTGTAATATAGGTTAGCACGCACTTAAGTAAAAGTCTGTAGTTTTGTCGTAAACTCGACTGAAATAATCAAGACATCGAGTGGGCTATGTGACAAGGTGGATTATTTTTTTTAAACAAGCACAGATGATTGTAATATAGGTTAGCGTACAAGCACAAGCCCATAGTTTTGTCATAAATTTGACTGTAGGGCTATGCGAGCAGTTAGATTTTTTTCTGAAACAAACACATATGCCTGTAATATAGGTTAGCACGCACTCAAGCCTATAGTTTTGTCGTAAACTCTAGTGTTATAACAAGAATATCAAGTACTACGATAGGTGACCAGGTGGATTATTAAAAAAAACAGATGCTTGTAATATAGGTTAGCACACACTCAAGCCCATAGTTTTGTCATAAATTCGACTGAAATAATCCAGACATCGAGTGGTCTATGTGACGAGGTAAACTTTTATTTAAGAAGACATCCTTTGGCTCGTGAAATAATATCTCCGTGTCGTCCTGCACATGAGCATGTATATTTTTGTTTACCAATTTTTTAATATGCGGTAAAAATTAACATTACGTGATATGGTATATTCGGTCTTCTTTCGTAAGCATGGATGACAATAATCTGTTTCGTGACTAGCAAAATATAGAGCAGTGCAGCTTGCTTCACCATATTAGCAAACCAACTGGAGACATATTTCCAAACGATGATTTGCTACGTGCCGGCTGTGCACCGGTGGAGACTGAGCTGCCTACATGTAATTTTTAAATCTATTCCGCTCAATATTCTAAAGCTGCCATTGACACCAGGGACACTTCACTTTTTATCATTCTAACAACTTCTGAGGATTATGTTTTAGAAT
>NW_014583154.1:5097-6483 GCF_000485595.1 Priapulus caudatus
ACGCACGCACGAGTATACACATCACACACGCTCACACGCACGCACGCACGAGTATACACATCACACACGCTCACACGCACGCACGCACGAGTATACACATCACACACGCTCACACGCATGCATCGCTCGCAGAGAACTTTCCACTTGTCTGTTTTTTGTAAAAAGGCATAGTTTTCGGGGATGAAACTGCTCGAAATATAGACATTTTATTAGTAAAGCTTAGCTAGAGCAGTTGGTAGTGTTGCGTTTTCGCAATTAAGTATCGTTGCACTAGACGGTACTCCGTGCTCAGTGGTAATCAAGACCATTGTAGCAACATAGCAAGTTATCTACGTGACATGGCAGAGTCAGAACCGGTGTGGGCATCATATTATTTAATTAATTATTTAGGATACACCATTTCAAACCGGTTAGGTAGTATTTCACAAGCACCTAACGTGTTCTGTTTTATATAGCCCACTATTAGAAAGACAATGTGAATTAGGCCCCCGCCCATCCCCATTCAACTCTAGACCACGCACTCAACCTAACCTCAGCCAACCCCACCTCACCCACGTAACCCCATCCCATCCCACCCACAACACCATTAAGAAAATGGTGTGAATTTTATCCCTCCAGCGTGAGTAATATGTGAATATAATGAGCATCTGAATCCATAGATGTCAGACAGCCGTCAAATTTTGAGTAAAAGTTGAAAGAATAATTTTGAGATAGAAATCAATTATGGTTAGTGAGATTATAGCCTCGTTCACACGAGACCTCGTATTTCTGAAATACCGGATTTGCGAAATACCGTATCTGAGACAAATACGCGGCCGAGCGTTCACACGCTGATTCGCGGCTCCAGAAATACGGTATTTGCGAAATACCGAATCTGAGACAAATACGCGGCCGAGCGTTCACACGCTGATTCGCGGCTCCAGAAATACGGTATTTTCGAGCTGCGAGCTGCTTTAGTAACAATCAAGTGAACAATGCGAAATAAACAATGCAATGCGCACCAACTGCCGATAGCATACGTAGACTGGTCCGCGCTCGACAGTTCCACTCGCATTACACTTCAGAAATCCGGTATTTAGCGTTCACACGAGGCAAAATACGAGGCCCAAGAAATCCGGTATTTAGCGTTCACACGAGGCAAAATACGAGGCCCAAGAAATACGGTATCTAAACAGATCCGGTATTTCATGTAAATACGAGGCTTCCCAGACCCCGAATAATTTGCCGTGCTTGAGAAATACCGGATTTCTTGGACCGCGCATTTCCTCGTGTAAACGCTAAATACCGGATTTCTTGGGCCTCGTATTTTGCCTCGTGTAAACGCTAAATACCGTATTTCTTGGGCCTCGTATTTTGCCTCGTGTAAACGCTAAATACCGGATTTCT
>NW_014583155.1:0-6481 GCF_000485595.1 Priapulus caudatus
GCCGCTATCTGGTGCCGGCGTCACTACACTAATAATGAACAACGTAAACCGTGATAGTGAGGTGAGATGGAGGGGGAGAGGAGAGGAGGAGGGGGAGACGGTGGTGCGAGCTTACGCAACCACTGGCGTGTGTACTCACCCCACCTCACCCCACCCCTTCTTCCTTGAATATCCTTTCTTGAATTTCTTTCTTAAGTATCCTTGAAATGCGTGCCTTCGAGCGATCAATTTTTGTTTTGAGTAATGCGTGAATAAATTTATAATATATATATCTATATATATATATATATATATTGTATAATGGAGCCAGGAAACAAGAAAACAACGAGGTAATCGCGTGCGCGACACCGTTTTATGACGGCTCATTGATATGCACATGTAACAGGCGGTTATTCTATCGTGAATCGTAATAGTGGTATACGCGTCGGTGAGATACACCGTTGCTACAACGTCTGTCATGTACAACACATAAACAACAAAAGAACTGATATGTACGTATTAACGCAAGTAAATATTTAATGAACATATATCTTAACTAATGTGTATAATCCCACGACGTGGTAGTGTCGCGTACATTTGTTAGCGCGGTGACATGAAACGTAACTTACGATTTCAACAGTTGATATGCGCGGTCGCAGAGACGATGTATACGGAGTTAGTTATAGACGATGAAAACAGAGAGAATCAGAGGAACCCCGCACATTTCGTGCGCGCGGTTTTATACGTCTGTGCGGTCTATTGTCTTTCACCTGGCCAATCGGCCTTATCCCGCTCGCTAACTGGCTGTCGCGTGGATGGGACTAATTCCGGTCAGTGCCCAGCGTTCAAACAAAGACCCGACTCAAGCTATTTCCATCCTCTCTCCATTGTCTAATTTCCACTATGCCACATATATATAGACCTAGCTTTATCCTTGGCGTGGACCTATCTTCATAACTACTTATCATACTAATTTCTCTGTATTACACACAACGTCCCCACATATATCGACGAACTATATATATATCATAAACCCGCTCACACCCATGCGTGCTGCTCTCTCTCTCTCTCTCTCTCTCCTCTCTCTCTCTCTCTCTCTCTTCTCGGCTCTCTCGCTCTTGCTCTCACTCTCGCTCCTTACCCCTTCTCTCTCTCTCGGCTCTCTCTCTCGCTCTCATCTCTCTCTTCCTCTCTCTCTCTCTCTCTCGCTCTCCTCTCTCTCTCTCTCTCTCTCTCTCCGCTCTCGCTCGTCTCCTCTCTCTCCTCTCTCTCTCTCTCCATTCCCTTCTCTCTCTCGCTCTCTCTCTCGCTTCTCGCTCTGTTGCTCCGCCTCTCTCCTACCCCTCTCTCTCTCTCTCTCTCTCTCGTCTCGTTCTCAGCGCTCTCTCTCTCTCTCTCGTCCTGGGCGCTCTCCTCTCTGCTCCTTCCTTCTCTCTGCTCTCTCGCCCCTTCTCTCTCTCCTCTCTCTCTCTCTCTCTCTCCTCTCTGCTCCTCTCTCTTCTCTCCCTCTCTCCTTTCAACGCGTAGGCGCGGCGCCGGCCCAGAGGAGAGTAAGTGGATACATATAGAAGGGAGGATGGGTTGGGCAAGGTACCACCCACGAAAAATCGCCGCGGCAAAACACCTCACTAAATCCGCTAGGCGAGCTAACATGGCCGCATTGCTGGTACATTGCTCATAGAATGTCAACAACGAAAGCAATGCAGTTATAATGATAAGGGGGTTACTCGACAGGCGAGTCGGTGGATCCAGTTTCGGCGGTTTTTGTTTGTTCGCGCAGCGGCCGAGGAGAAATATGTGTGTTACCGGTTAAAGGAGCAATCCAAGGGACGCAAGGCGGTTAATTTTTCACTCGCGAGGGAGAACTATACGCGAGAAAGCGGTTGCGTGTCCATGCTTACTCAAGGATCGATGGGCGAAACATATAAATATGGTTCTCATCTCGGGGGCACTCCCTTATATTGCAATGGGGAGGTATGTGCCGGCGGTTATGATCATACGCTTTCACCTCAACATTTCTCCGCACCGGCGACCCCCTTTTCACATATTTCCCGTCCCCGGAGCATCATGCTTTCCCAGGCAAAACCCTAGTTCCGAAGACCCCCATTTGATACGCAGCTTTTAGTACCGGAGCCCCCCAATTCCATCTCTTAAATGGCACATTGCCTACCGCTATTTTGTAAGGAAGTGCCCCCCCCCCATGGGTTTCGTCATCTTCGGGTGAATGCTCCATTAGGAGGTTCCCAATTTAATGTCATTAATGTCGTGATATAACGATTTATATAAGGGGGAGGGATCGAATAAATATAGATATCAGGGGGGGTTTAGATATGAAATAAGATATCAAAGAGGGGGGGGTTAGATATAATCTCGGGTGATGCTCCATTAGGAGGTGCGTTCCCAACTTTAATGTCATTAAATGTCGTGATATAAAACGATTTTATATAAGTGGGAGGGGATCGATAATAAATTACATATCTAAGAGGTTAGATAAGAATAGATATAAGGATAAATAACGATATAAAAGAGCTCATGAACTTCGGCGCCATTGGCTGCGCCAGAGCAAGCGAAACACAGAGTGGGGGCATGTTCGTTTTTTTTTTCGGCTGACTTCGCTGGACTGATCGTTGCTCGAGCAACGCGAAACGAGACGAGGGATTATGCTTTTTCGCTTCGTTTCGCTCGCCTTCGCTGCGCGAGCACACGAAATTATAGAGCGAGAGGCATGTCTTTGCTTCGTTTGCTGATTCGCTGGACTTCGCTGGTCGACAAGCAACATGAGAGTGGGTATGTTCGCTTCGCTTGGCGCTGGACTTTGCTTGGACTTCGCTGGGTCAAGTAAGCCAAAATTGAAGGGAGCTAGGGTATGTTCGATTCATTTCGCTGCCTTTCCGCTGGTCGAGCAAGCAAAATTAAGATCTGGGGTATGCTCGCTTCGTTGCGCTGGACTTTCGCTGGAACTTCGCTGGTCGATGCAAGCAAAATTGAGACTAGTGGTATGTTCGCTTAACGGAGTCGCTGGACTTCGCATGGTCGAAGCCAGTCAAATCGAGACCGAGGGGTATGTTCGCTTTCCTTGCGAGATAGCATCGAGAGGGACAGAAGAGAGCAGCAGAGGGGAGGAGAGAGAGGATTGGAGGGCAAAAGACGGTTCGAGTGAAAGAGAATGAAGCAGAGAGATGCGACGATAGCAGATCGTTTAGATGACGAGAGATAGGATGAGGTCGATGAGAGCGGAATCAGAAGGAGAGGGATGGAGAGAGAGGGAGTGAGGGAGACAGAGAGAGAGAGAGTTTGAGGGAGAGAGGCGAGAGGTAGAGTCAAAGAGGGAGAGATAGAGGGAGAGAGGGAAGAGAAGAGAGAGAGAGAGAGTGTGTGAAAGAGAGAGAGGAGAGGGTGAGAGAGAGAGGAGAAGTGAGAGCGAAGAGAGGGAGAGACCGAGGAGAGAGAGAGAGAGAGAGAAAGGGTGGAGAGAGGGAGAGAAGAGAGGAGAAAAGGGAGAGAGGCAGTTTGTTGACAAATCTGTCTGTCCAAAATCTAATGGTCGATAATCCTTGCTTAAACACAGCACTTGAAGTGTTTCAATAAATATAAATGCAAAATAAATACGAAAATGCAATTTCACTACCAAGTCTAATGTTTCTATACTCTCTGTCACCTATTCTTGGCCGACATTTTCTGTAAAATGCCGTCACAAGCGTCAATCGCCCGGCAAACTTCTTCAACAAACGCTGGCTGCCGACCATTGCGCCGCTGCCACACTAACGAGATAAATATATAGTTTTATCTTTTTGTTTTTGGTTTATTTTGTGTGTTTATAATATTTATTGTGTATATATTATCTGTTAGTGTGCGGCGCAGAAATGAGCGGCAGCAAGCGTTGTTGAAGAATTTGTTGAGCGTTTGTTGACGTCCATTTACGGAAATTGCGGCAGAATAGGTGACAAAGAGTATAGAAACCATTAAGACTTTGTAGTAAATGATTTCGTATTTATTAGCATATATTTATTAAAACGCTCCACGTGCCTGCTGGCTCCCAGATCTTGCCTTACGCGGTAGGATAGATCTCCCTAAAAAGAGAAATTGTCGTGTCTCTCTCTCTCTCTCTCTCTCTCTCTCCTCTCTCTCTTCTCTCTCTTCTCTCTCCTCGTCTCTCCTCGCTCTCTCAATGCTCTCTCCTCTCTCTCCGTCTTTGCTTGGTTCTTTGGACTTTGAAGATTGTCTCTAATATATATATATAATATATATATATAATAAATATGTTTGTCTGCAGATCATAATATATATATATCGAAGAGAGAGAGAGAGAGTGCAGCCAACCAAAGAGCGTGCAAGCGCTTCGCCCAATCTATAGTATTTTCCTGTCATGTGTCGTATGTGTGCCGTGTACACACGCCCGCTCAGAGAAGTGTACTGTGTCTCTGATCTCTCTTCTTACAACTGCTAATCTATAGCGAACGAAGCCACCTGTTCATACTTCCGTCACATTCCGGATTGACGGCTAATGATACACACGTTCATTTCAACATTACTTTACTCTCCCTGGGTGTGTCTGTGTATGTGTGGCGTGCGTTCGTGCGTGCGTGTGTGTCTTGTGTAATCTATTGATGCGTTATATAACGCAGCTAATGAACGTAAAGTAACTGACTATATAAGTTCATATTATCTTCCTAACGACCTTACCTATTTTATTGGTCATTTAAGACGTTATCGTGACGGTACTAAAGACGGACAAGTGAACATGGCGTTTCTCGGCTGCCATCTGTTTATTTCCGGTGTACGTAAGTTTTGGACGTCTCGTCCGAAACTGGATGCTCCTAAGTGCGCTGCGCCACGCGCCCTCTTGTTTTTGAAGGGTGCATCGCAGCATGCGAGCAGCAATGGCGCATGAAATGTCATCTGCGCATCTCGCCCATACGAAATGGTCGCAATAAACAACATGGCGGACAACCGGTCACTATGGAAACATTTGTTGAATACAATCTGCAATAATGTAGTAAGTTAGTAAAAGACTGTTATGTGTGTCAGGTACAGAGCGAAACAAAAAGAAAACAAAAGAGCATGGCTACTATTCCTACGAACCCTGGCAAAACAAGATAAGACAAAAAGAAGACAAGAGAAAAACTAAAAGCAGCATGCCTACGGCTCGCGCATGCGCACTTAAGGAACGTCCAGTTTCGCGAGGTCCAAAATCTACGAGACACCGGAAATTGGCCACACTAAACGGCCGCCGTCAGTATACCGTTTATAAGCACATTAGCACAGCATCACACGTGTGCTTTGCTTGTGCACTCCAAAAATTGTGCTTCTCGAGCAGCGAAGTGAGCGAAGGTCGAGCGAAAACGAAGCGAGCATACCCCAGTCTAAATTTTGCTTGCTTCACCCGCCGGAAAGTCCAGCGAAACGAAGCGAACATCCCAGTCCTAAATTTTGCTTGCTCACGCCGAAGTCCAGCGAAACGAAGGCGAACATTACCCCAGTCTAAATTTGCTCAATTGCTTCACCGCCGAATCCAGGCGAAACGAAGCGACATACCCCAGTCCTCAATTTTGCTTGCTCAACCAGCGAAAAGTCCAGCGAAGTCTGAACGAAACGAAGCGAACATGTTCACACTGTTATTTGCGTTTGACTCGCGGCAGCGCAAGTCAGCGAACAAAGCGAACAATATCCCTCTTTTATATCGTTATATATAACCCCCCTCGATATCTATTCATATCAACCCCCCTTGATATCTAATTTATATCGATCCTCTCCCTCTTAGTAGAAAATTCGTTTATATTACGACATAATACAATTAAAGGTTAAGAACGTTCCTTAAGGACATCACCCAAGATGGGAACCCTGGGGCACTTTCTACAAAATATGGTAGCATATGATGCCACTTAAGAGATGAATTGGGGGCTCCGGTACTAACTCAGCGTATAAAATGGGGTTTTCGGAACTCAGGTTTGCTGGAAAGCATGATGCTCCGTAGGCGGAAAAAAATGTGAAAAGAGGGGTCGCCGGTGCGAAAATTTCTGAGGTGGAAAACGGTTGATCATAACCGCGGCACATACCTCCCATGCAATATATAGGGAGTGCCCCCGAGATGAGAACATATTTATATGTGCGCCCACTGTGATCATGAGTAAGCATGACAGCCAGCAACCGGCTTCTGCGCGTAATTAGTTCTCCACCTCGCGAGTGGAAAAATTAATCCCGCCGACTTCGTCCTGGATTGCTCATAAGACTCGTAAACACACAATCTCACTCACCGCTGCCGGCGAACAAACAAAACCGGCCCGAAACTGGATCCACCGACCCGACCCGCAGACCGAGTTAACCCCTTTATTTATCAGTTTACATTGATTGTTTCGTGTTGAAATTTATTACGGCAATGTACCAGGCCTGCGATGGCGTGGGGGGGGAGACCGATATTGCCCAATAAAATGTCAATAAAGAATGAGATAGCGTAGGTGCTCCGTGTTCGTTCGTTTTTGCTAACTAGGTGCATATCTCTTTA
>NW_014583156.1:0-1369 GCF_000485595.1 Priapulus caudatus
TTCTTCTCTCTCTCTCCTCCTCTCTCTCTCTCTCTCTCTTCTCTCTCTCTCTCGCTCTCTCCTCCTCCTCTCTCCCTCTGTCCCTTCTCCGATATCTGTCCACTCCCGCCAGCGTCCGACCCTGGTTACAAGCTGTGCCACTAGTTAGTGTACTATACGTACGTAGCACGGTAGCAAGAACGCTTCTATATGTCTGTAACTGTGGGAGCCATACATGCAACTACTAGCCGGGGGCACCGGTCAGGGAGACGATTGAGAGGGAGGAGGAGGAGGAGGAGGAGGAGGAGGAGGAGGGAGGAAGGGAGGAGGGAGGAAGAGGAGGAGGGAGGAGGAGGAGGGAGGAGGAGGAGGGAGGAGGAGGAGGAGGAGGAGGAGGAGGAGGATAGAGGAGGAGGTGGAGGAGGGAGGAGGAAGAGGGGAGGAGGATGGAGGAGGATGAGGGGAGGAGGGAGGAGGATGAGGAGAAGGAGGAGGGAGGAGGATGAGGAGGAAGGAGGGAGGAGGAGGATGGAGGAGGAGGTGGAGGAGGAGGAGGAAGAGGAAGAGGAGGAAGAGGCGGAGAACGAGGTTAAATGCCAAGATGAAATTATCAAAGAGAATTGAATAACGCATCGTTTTAATGACATTAAAACTAACACGATGCCGAGTTGGTGGAGAGAGAAGGAGGGGGAGGAGGAGGGGAAGAGGGGGAGAATAGGGAGGAGGATGAAGGAGGAGGAGGGAGGAGGGAGGAGGTGGAGGAGGAGGTGAGGAGGAAGGAGGAGGGAAAGGAAGAAGAGGGGGAGGAGGAGGAGGGATGAGGGAGGAGGAGGGAAGAGGGAGGAGGAGGGAGGAGGAGGGAGGAGGATGAGGAGGGGAGGAGGGAGGAAGAGGAGGAGGAGCAGGATGATGACCGCATAACCTCTCATTGCATCTCTCCTATTTCTCTCTCGCTCTCTCTCTAACTCGAATATAATATATATATTTATATTCTTATATGGAAATAGATATTTCTTTTTCCCTTTCCCATCTTTCTCGCCCTTTCTCTATATACGCGNTCCTCTCTCTCTCTCTCTCTCTCTCTGCCTCCCTCTCCCTTTATCTGCCATCCCCAACCAGCCCCTGCGAACCTGCGGCCACCCCTGCGCACAGTGGCCCGGACCGCGCCTGATGGATCCGGTATCTGCTGCTGATGGCAATATCAAATTATCAAAGAGAATTGGATAACGCATAGTTTTAATGACATTAAAACTAACACGATGCCGAGGTGGTGGAGAGAGAAGGAGAAGGGAGGAGGAGGAGGGAGAAGGAGGAGGAGGGGGAGGAGGATGAAGGAGGCGGAGGAGGGAGGAGGATGAGGAGGAAAGGAGGGAGGAGGATGAGGAGGAAA
>NW_014583156.1:3654-6480 GCF_000485595.1 Priapulus caudatus
AGAGAGAGAGAGAGAGAGAGAGAGAGAGAGAGCGAGAGAGAGAGAGAGAGAGAGAGAACGCGAGAGATACATACAGACAAAGAGAGAGAGAGAGGGCGCGATAGAGCGAGGAGGAGAGTGGGGTGAGGGGGGAGAGGGAGAGGAAGGGTGCAATCAATGATTAATGCTGGTCCCTGATTAATAGCACACTCTGCAATATTACCCACTCACCGATCTATCTCAGATGATAGGGCATGAGGTAGTGCCCGAATCATCATCATCATCATCATCATCGTCAACATCATCGTCAACATCATCATCATCATCATCATCATCATCATCGTCAACATCATCATCATCATCATCATCAATATCGTCGTCATCATCAATATTGTCATCATCATCATCATCATCATCATCATCATCATCATCAACACCATAATCATCATAAATATCGTCATCATTATCATCAATATTCTTCTTCTTCATCACCATCATCATCATCATCATCAACATCATCATCATCGGTGTCATCGTCGCCATATCATCCCCTCATCTTAATTATCGTCGTAATCATCCTCAGCAACAGCCGCAGCACCGGCAGCAACAATAGCAGCACCACCACCACCACCACCACCAGCAGCAGCAGCAGCAGCAACACTTTCCCCACCACCACTACAACCACCACCACCACCACCAGCAGCAGCAGCAGCAGCAGCAGCAGAAGCAGCAGCAGCAGCAACACTTTCCCCACCAGCAGCAGCAGCACCACCAACAGCAACAGCAGCAGCACCATCATCATCGTCATCATCATCATCAGCAGCAACACTTTCACCACTAGCAACTTTTTCATGATGCGTTGATCTAACATGACGCTACTGAATGACTCGCTTTGTCATGTAAAACCGCTGTTGACTTGCCTGGGATGTGTGTGGCATAGATAAGACCGCTGCTGCTGGCTCCTGCCCCTGCCAGAATCCTACCTCTTGCACAGCCGCATAGCTATTAGCGCCTCTCTTATGTGTGTGCTTGTCTCTCCCCCCTTTTACCCCTGTCGTCCTCCTCTCTCTCACAATTAATGTCCGTCTGGCTGACTGGTTATCTGTGGCTGTCTTCCCCTTTCCGCACGCGCGCGCGCTCTCTCTCTCGCTCTCTCTCTCCTCTATCTTCTCTCTCTCTCTCTGCTCGCGTTCTTCTCTCTGTTGGCGCGCTCTTTTCTCTCTCTGTTCGCGTCTCTCTCTCCTCTCTCTCCGTGTCTCGCTCGGCTCTCTCTCTCTCTGATCGCGCGCTCTCTCTCTGCGCGCTTCTCTCTCTCTCTCTCTCTCTCTCGCTCTCTCTCTCTCTCTCTCTCTCTCTCTGTCGCGCTCCTCTCTTCTGGGGGCGCGCCTTCTTTCTCTCTCTGTCGGCCTCTCTCTCTCTCTCTCTCTGCTCGCAGCGCCTCTTCTCTCTCTCTATCTTCGTCTCTCTGCATCTCTCTCTCCTCTTCTCTCTTTCTCTCTCTCTCTCTCTACTACTCTCTCTCTCTCTCTCTCTCTCTTCTCTCGCCTTCTCATCGCATCTCTCTCTGTGCGCGCGCTCTCTTTCTCTACTTCGCGCACCTCTCTCTTTCTCTCTCGCTGCGCTCTCTCTTCGATTCACGTCTCCTCTGCTCTATTCTCGGATGTTATGTGTGTTTGTCTGTTTCGTTGCTCGCTCTCCTTTGCTCCGGCTTTTTTAATTTCTCTCTTACTCCTTCACTTTTCTCACACAGTTCCTTGCCAGGGCATCACACTACGTGCACACACGCACGCACGCAACACACGCACGACGCACGGCACGCACGCAAGCACGGCACGCACAGCACGCACGCACACACACCACAAAACTAAACCTCTCTTCTTCTTTTCTCTATCTCTCACACGCATGTTTTCGTTTATCCCAACTTATATTATATTACTTCTCACGCACACACTCACGCACGCACGCACGCACACACACACGCACGCACGCACTGACACACGCACGCACGCACACACGCACGCACGCAGCCCGCACGCACGCACGCACGCACTGACGCACGCATGCGCACACACGCACGCACGCACGCACGCACACACACGCACGCACGCACACGCACGCACTCACGCACGCACGCGCCGAGACGTCACGCTGCTGCCGCTCTGTGATTAAGCGCTGCGCATAATTACTAGGCGCTCAAGCAGCCGCAAAAACAGCCGCCGACGCCGAGCGCGCAACCGCGTACGAAAGAAGAAACCCACTCCGCCCCTCCCCCCGCCCCTCCCCCACTGCTACAGCGCAGAGATCCATCACTCCGCCCCTGATAGCGAGTTTAGCGACTCCACCCCCATTTCCTCCCGCCCTCACTGTCTCCCTTTCCTGCCCAACCTCCTATTACCTCTCACGCACGCTCGCACGCTCACACGCACACACGCACGCACGTACGCACGCACGCACACACGCACGCACGCACACGCACGCATGCACGCACACATGCAAACAAGTGGGATTCAGTAAGCCTCTGTTGCTAGCAGCCGTATGCTAGCTAATAGACAGGCCGCACGCACGCATGTACGCGCACGCACGTACGCGCACGCACGCACACAATCACACATACATGTAGGATTCAGTAAGCCCCTGCTGCCAGTAGCCGTATGCTAGCTAATAGACAGGCCGCACGCACGCACGCACGCACGCACACAATCACACATACATGTAGGATTCAGTAAGCCCCTGCTGCCAGTAGCCGCATGCTAGCTAATAGACAGGCCGCACGCACGCACGCACGCACGCACGCACGCACGCACGCACGCACGCACACAATCACACATACATGTATGAATCAGTAAG
>NW_014583157.1:0-402 GCF_000485595.1 Priapulus caudatus
CCTGTCGTCGTCAGAGTCGTCGTAAATCCCCGGGGCCTGTCGTCGTCAGAGTCGTCGTAAATCCCGGGGGCCTGTCGTCGTCAGAGTCGTCGTAAATGCTCACGGCCATATCGTATAACTCTAAAGTGACACGACGTTTGCGCGATACGTTTCATGTGTAAAAGTCGGGAATCTTTAAACTCGCGATGCCGCAAATATTTATGTATCTGACGACGTACTCCTGATGTAAAGTAACCAGGTTGCATCTTATCTGCTGTTTGTGTGAGAAAATTCTAATCGACGGACATCTGACGTAGTTAGTCAAGTCGTATCGTGACGTCTGCTGTTTGTGTGAGAAAATTCTAATCGACTGACATCTGACGTAGTTAGTCAAGTCGTATCGTGACGTCTGCTGTTTGTGTG
>NW_014583157.1:2583-3494 GCF_000485595.1 Priapulus caudatus
TTTGCGTCTGATCTCTAACGACCTCTACACTTTGCTAACGTCCGCAGTAAATTACGAAGGCGTTAAAAATAAATTCACGATAGCCGTACTAACGCGCTTCCTACCTCGCTGCATCGCAGGAGAAGCAGAGGCTGGCGGAGGAGAAGGAGGGCGTGACGGCGCTACTCGACCGCGTCATGGAGAAGACGGAGAGCGCGTGCATACAGCTGCAGCATTCCCTGTCCCAGGTGCAGGACTACAGGATACACATCGCCCGCCTCGAAACCGCGCTCGAAAAGGTAGGTGTCGTCGCTAACGTCGTGTCGTACGCAAGTAAAAATTACTAGAAGTAAATTCTTCGGCCTCTCAACAATAATTCTATGTCCTCTCGTTTTTTTTTCCTCCTCCGTATTCCCGTGAGTGTAACGTAGTCGCTCTCTCTCTCTCTCTCTCTTTCTCTCTCGCTCTCTCGCTCTCTCTCTCTCTCTCTCTCGCTCTCTCTCTCTCTCTCCTCATCGTCTGTGTCCTCTCTACTCTTTCTCTCCTCTCTTTCTCTCTCATCTTTCTCTCAGCCTCTTCTCCCCTCCTCATCTTGTCTTCTCTCTCTCTCCTCTCTCTCTCTCTCTCTCTCTCTCATGATCCTCTCTCTCTCTCCTATCTCTGCGACATCCTCTCTATCTCTACCGCTCTCTCTCTCTCTCTTTTTACTCACTCTCTCTCTTCTCCCTCCCTCCCTCCACTCTCTCGTCTCTCTCTCCGCTCTCTCTCTCCATCTCTCTTCATCTCCTCTCGCATCTCTCTCTCTCTATCTGTCTCTCTCTCTTCTCATCTTCTCATCTCTTCTCCTCTCTCTTCCATCTCTCTCTCCTCTCATCTCTCCCTCCAGCTCATCTCCTCTTCTCTCTCGTCCTCTCTCTCTCTCTCTCTCTCCT
>NW_014583157.1:4196-6477 GCF_000485595.1 Priapulus caudatus
CCGATCGTGACGTAGTCTCTCTCTCTCGCAGGCAGCGATGAAGTACGCTCTCGTTCAGCTTGGCGCCGAGCGACAACAACAGCAGCAGCAGCAGGAGGAAGACAAGCAACTAACGCGGCTGCTGCGTCGGCAGCCGCCTGGCCGCACCGCCGCTCCCGCCGCAGGCCTCAGCAAGTCTCTCACGACGGAGCGCGACCGCGGCGGCGTCACCATCATCAGAGCCGCGCGCTCGCCGCCGACCCCGACGGCGCAGAAGTTAGCAACGACCGATCGGAAGACAGGCAGCGCCCGGTCGGGCGGAAATTCGCCGCGCGGCGCAACGCTGGAGCGGTGCAGCGATCAGAGACAGCAGGTGAGGTCGCGTCAGGGTAAAAAATACACGGGAGCGATGAGCGATTCGCTCTTCAAACCTCCGAAATCGATCCCGTGAGGCTCAAAATAGCTCCCGTAAAATCTTTGACGAAAAAGAGGGGGGACTTTTGAAAAAGAGCTCCCGTGAAAAAAAAAAGAAATTTTTTCCCTGGGTCACGTAGGCGCCGGGTCGACGGGAGCGTTGTTTGGTGTGGGTCGCCTGGGGTGAGGAGAACGAAGTTGGCATCGTTACGTATGGCATTCCCGTGTAGTTACAGTTACAGTTACAGTTACACTCCACCCGTGTGTCGTTACATGTACGTAGATGTCTTTACCTGTCGATCGGGTGTTGTTACCTGTACGTCGATGTGTCGTTACATGGCGATCGGGTCGGTGATATTAAACAGTGTTTTCTCTCGGCTTCGCTCGTGCCTCTCCCGCTGCAGGATGACGTGGCGCACCTACGTGTGTACGTACGTACGTATGAAGCCCGCGTTGTTACGTACGACATCCTCCGCTCCCGTTTGTTTGCAGTTATACACGCCCACGCATCGTTACATGTACGTCGATGTGTCTACTACATTCTACATACTACATAGTACAGATTTTATAATACGTAGTACATATTACATACTTCATACTACAGATTTTATACTACATACTACATACTTCATACTACAGATTTTATACTACATACTACAATTTTATACTAAATACTACATTCTACACACTTCATACTACATACTACAGATTTTATACTACATACTACATTCTACACACTTCATACTACATACTACAGATTTTATACTACATACTACATACTACAGATTTTATACTACATACTTCATACTACAGATTTTATACTACATTCTACATTCTACCTACTTCATACTACATACTACATACTAAAAAACACATACTAAATTCTACGTACTACATTCAGGTAGCATAGGTTTGGCAGCGTTTCTCCCAGCTCTCGCTCATTCATCCTCCTCCTCCTTCTCCTCCTCCTCCGCAGGAGGACGACACCCCGAGGTTCCTCTCCGCCGACGCCGACGACGGCTGGGAGGTGAAGAACGACATAGTGCTGCTGATGGAGGAACTACGGCAGCTGATCGCGCAGGGAAGGCGTCTGACGCGCGTCAGGAACGGCAGCGCGGCGGCCGAGCAACAGCAGGAGGAGAGCGGGTGGGTCAGCGGGGGCCTGCGGGGCAGCCCCACCGGAGGGGAGACGCAGCAGCGAGAGAGGAGGGAGGCGAACGGCGCGCGGAGAGAGGGGGCGTCACCGGCGAGCGAGCGGGCGAGACGGCGGTCGAACGAGGCGAGCGAGACGTCCTCTGACCCGTGGCGCGAGACACTGCTCTCGCGAGATCTCAACTCCACAGGTATGTCAGCATTACGGTCAGCGACCTAGGTCAGGTCGAGTCAGCGACCTAGGTCAGGTCGGGTCAGCGACCTAGGACAAGTCAGCGACCTAGGTCAGGTCAGGTCAGGGACAACCATACAGTGTTAGGTGTGCAATTATTATGGTAGCATATTATATTCTTGGAACGACGCATTGGTTTTTTAAATGTTTTCCTGTGTGTTTTTATTGGTGCATAGGAACGAGCAGTGGTGTGATAGCCAACAATAGGCTCCAGGCGTACATACACCGCCACGACGAGCGGAGGGCCAGCACACCAAAGAAAGCCGCGAGGTGGTGACTACGTCCACACGCTGCTAATGGCAGTGTAAACTCGGCACTGTGGTGACAGTGTCTGTACATCGGCAACGGTCACTGCCTACGGTGACGATCTCTGACAACTGACAGTTTCTTCACACTGGTGACAGTCCATGCGCTGTGGTGACAGTCACTGCACACTGGTGACAATCTCTGCACACTGGTGACAGTCCATGCGCTGTGGTGACAGTCACTGCACACTGGTGACAA
>NW_014583158.1:4534-6470 GCF_000485595.1 Priapulus caudatus
AATTTTTATATGTGAACCTGTGTTTATAATTAGGAGAGCGCCCTAGCCTGCAGGGTGCAAAACTCTTACTTCATCCCCTCCCGGTTTCCCACTGCTATTCTTGCCCCTCGCTTATACTCCTTCGTCTACCGCCTTCAGCTATCTTTCCTGCCGTCTGTCCTCAGTGTCCCACCCCTCTCTCACTCAGCAAGCTATATCATGCAGTTTGCTTCAGTCCGTTCTGAGCGACTGAAACGGTGCTCGCGCATGCGCAATATCTTATGAGAAGAAGAATATTTTGCAAAGATTATGCATTTAAAATGAAGAGCAGGTATCCCCGCATAGATTTATATGATAACATACCATCCGTAGACTTCACTTAAGAAATAGGACGAATCGCTTGCATGTAAGGTGTCCGCTGTATATGCCAATCAGTACACAATCTGGCTAGGTTAGAGGGTTAGCGCATGCGCAATATCTCACCACAGAAGCTATATTTTCTGATGAATATGCATTTATTATGGTTAGCGGGTATCTCAGCATAGAATTCTGAAATAAATTTTTATATGTAAACCTGTGTTTATAATTAGGAGAGCGCCCTAGCCTGCAGGGTGAAAACTATTACTTCATTCCTTCCCGTTTTCCCACTGTCTTTCTTGCCCCTTGCATAGACTCCTTCTTCGTCTACCGCCCCCAGCTATCTTTCCTGCCGTCTGTCCTCCTCGTCTTTCCTGCAGTCTCCCAATCCTCTCTCATTCAGCAAGCTACATTATGCAGTTTGCTTCAGTCCGTTCTAAGCCCCTGAAAGGGTGCTCGCGCATACGCAATATCTGATGAGAAGAATAACATTTTGCAAAAATTATGCATTTAAAATAAAGAGCAGGTATCCCAGCATAGATTTATATCATAACATACCATCCATAGACCTCACTTAAGAGGTAGGACGAATACCTTGCATGTAAGGTGTCCGCTGCATATGCCAATCAGTAGCTACACAATATGGCTATGTTAGAGGGTTAGCGCATGCGCAATATCTCCCCACAGGAGCTATATTTTCTGATGAATATGCATTTATTATGGTTAGGGGGTATCTCAGCATAGATTTCTGAAATAAATTTTTATATGTGGACCTGTGTTTATAATTAGGAGAGCGCTCTAGCCTGCAGGGTGCAAAACTTTTACTTTATTCCCTCCCGTTTTCCCACTGCTATTCTTGCCCCTCGCTTATACTCCTTCTTCGTTTACCGCCCTCAGCTATCTTCCCTGCCGTCTGTTCTCAGTGTCCCACCCCTCTCTCACTCAGCAAGCTATATCATGCAGTTTGCTTCAGTCCGTTCTGAGCGCCGGAAACGGTGCTCGCGCAAGCGCAATATCTCATAAGAAGAATATTTTGCAAAAATTATGCATTTAAAATGAAGAGCAGGTATCCCAGAAGATTTATATGATAACAAACTATCCGTAGACCTCACTTAAGAAATAAGACGAATACCTTGCATGTAAGGTGTCCGCTGCATATGCCAATCAGTACACAATTTGGCTACATTAGAGTGTTAGCGCATGCGCAATATCTCACCACAGAAGCTAAATTTTTTTGATGAATCTGCATTTATTATGGTTAGTGGGTATCTCAGCATAGATTTCAGAAATAAATTTCTATATGTAGACCTGTGTTTATAATTAGGAGAGCGCCCTATCCTGCAGGGTGCAAAACTGTCATCCCCTCCCGTTTTATTTTCCCATTGCCATTCTTGCCCCTCGTTTACACTCCTTCTTCGTCTTCCGCCCTCAGCTATATTCCCTGCCGTCTGTCCTCAGTGTCCCACCCCTCTCTCACTCAGCAAGCTATATCATGCAGTTTGCTTCAGTCCGTTCTGAGCGCCGGAAACGGTGCTCGCGCAAGCGCAATATCTCATAAGAAGAATATTTTGCAAAAATTATGCATTTAAAATGAAGAGCA
>NW_014583159.1:0-1101 GCF_000485595.1 Priapulus caudatus
TCTCTCTCTCTCTCTCTCTCTCTCTCTCTCTCTCTCTCTAAGCACGTGTAGAAGAGGACCCTGCTTGCGTGATGACTCTTGCACTTCCGTGATGCAACGGTGTTTGTTACTCTAGCAGCGTCCGCGGGTGGAGTCTCAGAGATCTCTCGACGTTATCTCTCCTGATGTTTACATCGGCGGTCTTCCGTCTGGGAGTTTTTCTCGTCCCCCGGCAACACGGATGTTGCGAGTGTTGCGGCGCGTGGGAGCTCTCTGTCTCTCCCCGTCTTGCTCTCCAGTCTCCCTCTCTTTATCTTCTACTCCGTGGTGCCGACAGACACCAGCTGTCGTTCAAATACACGGCATCTGCTGTTCGTAACGCGTGGATGCCAGGCTGGCTGTGTGATCTCTCGGCAGAAGCAGCAGCGACTATAGCGCTTCCTACTAGCTATCCGTGCGCGCGGCGAGCACAGTGCGAGCGGCTGGCCGCGCGCTTCGCATCGCGTCGCCGGAGCAAACTAAAAAACAGTGTGGTGTTTTTTTCCCCACCAGCGGCATGAAGGCCGCAGCGGGAAGCTCTGGTAGCGATTGAAGTGAGAGTGAGTGCGTAATAGGAATTCGGTGATGAATAAGGAGAGCGGAGGGGAAGTGACCCCGCTACATGCATGCATTCTTGGCCGCATGCACACACGCGCGCGCACGCACGCACGCACGCACGCACACACACACGCAGGCGCACACACGCACGCACGCACGCGCACGCACGCGCACACACACACACACACACACGCACACACGCACACACGCACACACATACACATGTACAGACGTACACGCGTACACAGGTACACACGTACACACGTACACACGTACACACGTACATACGCACTCGCGCGCGCGCGAATGAGTCTCTCCTCTCGTGGAACCATCAATCGTCGCGGTCGATTTAAGATAATCAGAGGAGCCGCTCAGCTCAAACATTCACAAAAGCTGTGCGCGCCGGGCACGGGAAATTGTACGGACGTCGAAGAATCATACGCGCACACGAGAGAGAGAGAGAGAGAGAGAGAGAGAGAGAGAGAGAGCGCGAAGAGAGAGAGAGAGAGAGAGAGGAGGAGAGAG
>NW_014583159.1:6055-6469 GCF_000485595.1 Priapulus caudatus
AGGGTCCTCTTCTACACGTGCTTAGAGAGAGAGAGAGAGAGAGAGAGAGAGAGAGAGAGAGAGAGAGAGAGAGAGCGCAAGAGAGAGAGAGAGAGAGATGGGAGAGAGAGCGCGCGCGAGCGAACCAGAGCATGCAAGAGATAGAGCGCGCGCGTGCGAGAGAGAGAGAGAGAGAGCGCGCGCGCGCGAGAGAGAGAGAGCGCGTGCGCGAGAGAGAACGAGAGCAAGAAAGAGAGCGCCCGCGCGAGAGAGAGATCAGAGAGAGAGAGAGAGAGAGAGAGAGAGACAGAGAGAGACACAGAGAGAGAGAGAAAGAGAAAGAGAGAGAGAGAGAGAGAGAGAGAGAGACACAGAGAGAGAGAGAAAGAGAAAGAGAGAGAGAGAGAGAGGGGGAAGAGGGAAGAGAGGGAGAGA
>NW_014583160.1:0-560 GCF_000485595.1 Priapulus caudatus
CAATAATGTTAGTTGATAAGATAGGACTGGACATCTTCTCTATCCCTGAGCCCCTCCAGCTGCGGCTGTTGTAGTCCGAGCCGTTGTAGACCCCAGTAAACCCCAGTAACCCAGTAAGTACCCGCAAACCCGCACCCTCAGATTAGCAAAGCCGATTTAACGTCTGCATTTGCGGACTACGGCTGTTGCTGCTGCCCACAGGCACTTGAAAGTTGAAGCGTTTCAACTGTAAACACACGCCGCCGCCATTGCGCGCACACTGACACATAAATATATATTTATAAATATATATATATAAATGGCGTCAGTGTCTGGCGCAATGCGGCGGCGTGTGTTTACAGTTTGAAACGCTTCAAGTGCCTGTCTGCTGCCATTGCTGTGCGCTGTTGCGGCTGCTCCTGCGCTGCTGCTGCTGCTGCTGCTGGTGCTGCTGTAGCTCTAGTACTATAGCCGATACATTGCAGGTTCTCCCCAGGATGAAATTGAAAACAGGGGGAGGGGAGGGGGGAGGCAGGGAAACTAGGGGGGCGTCCGGGAGCGCTGTTTTTTTTACCCTTACC
>NW_014583160.1:3124-6467 GCF_000485595.1 Priapulus caudatus
ATTGCTTAGCGAGTTTAATTGTTGCATTTTGTTATTAATTTAACGTAACGGAAGTGGTGAGGCAGCCGCGCCAGTTGACGGCCCGCGGTAAAAGATACACAAGGCACATCGGAACTATGAGTGCGTAACCGTTTGATCGCGAAGTAGTTGTAAGTACATAATATAATTGATAGCCGTGCGTTGGCTAGCAGGTAGACTAAAAGACTATATATCAGTTGTTTATTTATTTTATTTAGTTCCACTTATATAGTTATGTATATATTTATTACTTATTTATTTATTTACTTTTAAATTATATCCCTACTATCACACCTATACACGTTGACACAAAACAACTTAGTTCCCGCACATGTTAGATTCAAGAGCAAAGAATGTTGTATGTATAATAGTTAGGGACTGATACTATCATGTGCCTATAATTATGCATATATACTTACGCTCATATACGAGTGCCATGTGCCGGCGGAACGCTTTTGCAACCAGCAGCAGCTATGTTTACACCACGGTGACCTGGAGCGTGACGTCAGCGCTGAAACGGCCTTCCTTGGGGCAACCACTGTCACCTAACACTGCATCTACAGGCTGTAAACAAACACTATCTTTGCCCGCAGGGTGGTAAAATCGGACTCCTCAATACGTACCAATCCGTCGTATCCATCCGAGCTGAAGTCAATCCGGCCTTTTAAATGAATTGATTTAGAGTTGGGTTGTAAGTTGGCTGGCTTCACGACATCTGCGCCATTGCGCGCACGACTGGACACATAAATATATATAATAAATATTTGTATTATAATAGTATATATGTATATTTATGTCATATAGTGGGCGGCAATTGTATACCGTTAGCTAAAGTGATTTCAGGGGTCTCTGAATAAATTGAAAGTTGCATAAATTGATTGTAAATGACTCTTTTGATTGTAATCACATTTATTATATTTTGAAATGCTGCACTGTATGAATTAATTTGGGTAATGTCAATGCTATACATTGTGTTTGTTACCTAATAATTCTGAAACAACAGTTAGGATTCGCATTTCTGTATATAATGATTAAAAGTAATAAATTAATTTCAAAGTTAGTGAACTGATGTCGTTATTCTGTAAATAAGCTTTAAAACTTAATAAGTTCAAATTGTTGAGGTGTGTTCGTGGTGCAAGTTGTGCCGTTGCCGCGTCACAGCAGCACTTCAATCCACAATTGCCAGCCAGAGCAAATTTTGTTGGTGGTAAGAAATTCAAGCCGGTTTTGATTCTCGGCGAACTCCGTGTCACCACTAAACTTCCGCTGTGAGTGGTCGTTGCCGCCCCGCACTACTTGGCCATTTTTGTGGCGACACGAAATTGGCCTTACGAGAAAGAAAATGGTGAAAGTGTGGTTACGCGCGCTTAGCGACACAGATGTGCGCAGCAACGGGCGAGCCAGGCAGAGTGCGGGGCAATTCAGCATCATCGTACCACACGTGGCCGCGAGAGGCAGAGGCAACGAGTAAACAGTAAGCAGCAATGCTGTACTGTTTGTTATTTCATTTATTCATTTCCGAAAAAGCGACGAATATGCAACGGATTTCAGGTAATTTACTTGCGGAGCAGCAGTAGTTATCAGTGCGGAATCGCGCGCAATACGCAGAACATTTCGGGCCGTAGCAGCCGAACATCACGAAAGTTATACGCGCGTAGCAATGGTGAGAAACAGTCCACATTTACGATAATGACATAGGTTTCAATGGGCCCCATGTTCTCTATCCTTGAACCAGAAACAGTCGGAAACGGGCGAGTAGTGTCGCTTAAACGCAGTTTTTGTCCACACTTCTTGTAAAGTGACATATGTTATCTCGGGTAAATGAACAAACAACAACTTCAAGAACACCACTGTCGATTGTTAAGAGCTACCCCCACATTTACGAAAATGCATAGGTCTCAATCTGGACATCATCTCTATCCTTGAACCGCCTCGGCTCATCCAGCGGTTCAAGGATAGAGATGATGTCCAGTATGGTGGATGATATGATATTGGATAGGATGATGTTAGTTGATAAGATAGGACTGGACATCTTCTCTATCCCTGAGCACCCTCCCGCGCTTGCGCTGTTGTGTAGTCGAGCCGACGCAGACCCAGTAAACCCCAGTAACAGTAAGTTACGCGCAAACGCCGCATTCCCTCAGATTAGCAAAGAAGCGATTTTAAAACGTCTGCTTTGCCGGACCGTACTGTGCTTGTTTGCTGCTGCGCCACAGCACTGAAAGTTGAAGCGTGTTCAACTGTAAACAACACGCCTGCCGAATTGCGCGCACACTGACACGATAATATATATTATAATATATAATAATTAATAATATATTATATATTATATATTATATATCAAGAGTACAATAGAGAGTAATGACACGGTTTTTAGAAAGAGTATTTTGCATGAGTGTTCAACTTGTTGAATATCTAATCAATGATGGAATAAATAATTTTCGAACTTTAACCTATTTCTATGATTCTCCCTAATCATATTGACCACCAATTTACCGAAAATCATTATGTGTTTTTACAAAAAAGTTATTTGAGATACGACATGGTTCAAACAGTTTCCATGCGAAGGGCAGCATTGGTGGTAAGCGAAAGTTCCACCAAAGGTTGAGTACTGCGGCGGCAGCACCAGTGGTTCACAAGATTAAAGATAGAGACAATTGAACACTAATCCCCTACGAAGAATTCGCCTGAACACATTGCTGCCATTCGTGAAACTGTTGAACCGTTCGGTATTCAAAAACTTTTTTGACAGAGACCATACGCCGATTTTTTAGTAAGATTGGTGGTGTCAAAAAATATGATAAGGGAGACTGCATAGACGAAATAAGGTAAAGTTTGAATATAAATCTCATCATTAATTTTGAAAAAATTAGTACCACATATTGATAGAATATTTACAAGTTGAAAACTAAATCGCAAAACGGGAATTCTGTCGGTAATGGGCCGCTATGAGTCCCGATAAATCTTATTTGTACAAACCATACGAGAATTGTTCAGTGTTTACAGGAAGTGATAGATGTTTTGATGCACGAGAACTAGAAAATGGACGCAAACGACGACAGGCGTGAACTAATATACACCCAGACCCACACACACAGCGAGATAGAGGGAGAGGGGGGAGGGAGGGGGGGAACAGGCACAAACACGGATACACACACATACACACACAGACACACAGACACACACACGCACGCACTCACGCACGCACGCACGCACACACACGCGCACACACGCACACACACACACGCGCATACACGCACACACACACACGCACGCACGCACGCACGCACGCACGCACGCACACACACGCACGCACACACACACA
>NW_014583161.1:0-4483 GCF_000485595.1 Priapulus caudatus
ACTTTCACCTCTCCGCGCGCCGCCGGCCAACTCGTAGCTCTAATTCGTACGCCCACACCCCCCCCCCCCGGCCCTTCACACACTCACCCTCCCTCCGCTACTACACACTTAGCGCGGTCCGCCTCTTGTTTAATCCAGTCGTACATCAGGGACCCCTTACTTCACACCCTCCCCTCTCCCTACCCTTCTCTTGCCTCCCCCTTCTACTCTCCACCCCTCCACCTTGGTGCGGCAAGCCCGCACACCGCGCTGGACTTACGTTGCCCCCCGCCCTGTCCCGTCCCCCCCCCCTGCCTCCCCTACGACCCTCCTCTACTATCCGCGCTCCCTGCAGTTGCTTGATCTGACATTGCCTGCCGCCCCCTCCCGCCCAGCCCGCCGCCGTCACCCCGCACCGGGGCGCACTTTCCCGTTCTCGCCCTTGATTCCTCTCTCGCTCCGCTCCCTCCTCCCCCCACGCACCGCCGGGTCCCTGAGCGACGTCCGGGCTGCCCCCTCTGCGGGCCGTCCGGGTGCGTGTGTCCCTCAACGACTTGTTGCTTCCCGCTTCGCTCAGTGTGCCGCCGTTGGCACGCCCCTCCTCGCTGACGCTGCGTTCGGCTCCTGCCGGCAGTCTCGGGGTTTTCGCGCCGGCCCGGGACGCGCTTCTGCGACAAGTCGGCCTCCGAGTCGAATCACGTGCCCCGCGGCGGCACGGACAGCCGTACCCTGCCTCCACCCGCTGGCGGATCCCTCGCCGTGCCAGGACCCGTCGGGCAGCCACGTCACAGGTAAGGCCACGCCCACGCACACATGCCTCGCAGGCACCACGACACACATAATGCGACGCACGGTTACGCACGCACGAGCCCCCACACACGACCGCGCCACGCACACGGGCTACGGCCGCAGGCACACGGCCTTCTTAGGCCCACGCCACGCCACGCAACATCGCTTATGTTAGTAGAGAACATCAAGGGGCAGCATGCACAGACGCAATTCATGGATGATAGTAATCAGTCAGTCAACTATCAATTTAATTCAATCAATAATAACTAAAATAACGCATGCCACAACTGGTGACGCCGCTTAGAATAATCTCGTTCGCGCGGCCCTCTGTCGCGGCACGGTAGTCTGACGAAGCTGGCTCGTCGAGGGCCGACCTTGTTGAACTATCTATCGCGTTCTAGCTGCGGCTGGGCTGACGCGGCGATCCCAGCCGCGCAGCTCGTCGCCGTCCGACGAGGTTGCCATTCCTCCAGAGAACCGCTGCCCGTACTTACGGCGCTGTCCGGCCGGCACACAGACGAGCGCCTCGCCCCCCGCCGGGCCCTGCTCGCGAAATCAATGCCGGCCAACTATAGCACAGCGCATCCGCTGCCGCACCGCGCCTCCACCACCCCGGCATAAGTCATTCCCCTCTCCCAACGCCTTCACGTGCCATCGCGGGGTCCCACCAAGGTCCGTGGATCCGGTCAGAGCCGGACTCATGCGCTTCGTGCTCCTTCTCGCGCTCCCCTTAGGCGTCCCGTTTCAATCGGTTCTCGCGTGGGATTGGGTTGGGGTTCTTCAAGGTCAAAGGTGCGGGCGTACTCGAGCGGTCGGCAGGGCTGAGGGTCTGGGTCTGCGGCGGTCCTCTTCTGGTCCCCTAGCACGCTTCCTATCCTCCTTTCCCTCCGTTCGGCGGGACCCAATCCCGCGCACCGTCGCTCTCTCCACTCCTCTCCCCTTCCCGCCATTCCTGCCTCCTCGTGGCTCCCGCGTCTCCCCCTCCCGGCTCCCCCCATTCTGGTCCCCGGCGCCTCCGTCCCTCCCCGCTCTCGCCGCCGCGTCAGCATCGGGCGGGTAGCGGGTGTCCTCCGCGTATGGGGCGAGGTCGGGGCTCGCAGGTCACCCAGGTTACGCGCTTCGCTGGCGCCCTCTACTAGCGGCGCCCGAGCCGTTAGCGCTAGGTTATGAGTTCAGTGTTTATCGGGTCGAGGGTTAGGGTGCTAGGCGCCGTATTGAGTCATCACGAATTAAATTGTTAGATTCAGTGCCCAGAGTTAGTGTTAGGCGTTATTTATTATTGCTTAACCGTTCACCGTTGGATTCAGCTATTGCGGGTCTCTAGGTCTAGCTGGTTAGAGGGCATTTTTCCTTAAGTCTTCTACGTTGCACAGTCAAGACTTAAGACCTGTCCACACCCACCCGCCGTCACGGGCGGGGCTGCACCGCCCCTGACTACTCAACCTTCTCATTCCACTAACTCTCTATATGCATCTGGGCATGACCACAGTCTCGTCCGACTTTTCTGAAAGTAAGCAGCCCACTTGTGTCCCGCAATCACAACTCGAATTCCCCGGCCCGCTCCAAAAGACAGTCCAACCCCGCCGCTGTCGGCTATTTACTTTCTCCCCTTAGCATCCTCCTTACACCGTGGCCCACCACGCCTCAGAACGGATCGCCCCTGATCTCTGTCGTCCTTCGTCATCGGCGCACGGCAGCCCCCCCCTGTGGTAAACCAACACGCCCGGGCCGAGTCGGGAATCCAAGCACGCAGTATGCGTAAGCAAGCCAGCGCGTCGGCTCGCGGGCGGCGCGACGACATGACCTATATTTATGGGGTGGCGGCAGTAGCTCTTAGGCGTATCACTGACCTGAGTCGAGCGGAGAGAACCGGCAAAGTCTTCATTTCGGCCTGTCGACCGATTCTGCCACAGGGTACCCCCAACCACCACCCACGCTTCCTCCCGCTCTCCCCTCGCCTAGCTAGGCCGTTAGCGCGGGCTACCTAGAGCGAGATAACCGCGTATCGCAGGCGAGTCAGAAAGTAGGAACCTATGTGTTTACGGAGTATAGCTGGATCCTGCTTAGCGTGCCCTGCCGCTACCTGGCTCGGTGCTGCCTGCTACCTGCTCCGCTGCGTGCCTACTACACTACTATTACTACTACCTACTACTACTACCTCATACTACTACTACTACTCTCATACTATACTACTAAGCTACTCACTACTACTACTACCTACTATACTCTACTTACTATACTACTACCTACTACTACCTACTATTCTACTATCTACTACTACTTACTTATGCTGCGGCTGCTGCTGCCTCACTACCTGCGGTCTACGTTGTGCTATCTACTGCTACTTCTTCGTCTTTCTTGCTGCCTGCTGCGTGCTACTCGCTATGTACTGCTGCTTCTGCTGTGCCTACTGCTACTGCTGCCTGCTACTACGTCTTACTACTTTTTTTTACCCTCATACTACTTTATACTACTACTACTTTACTACTACTACTACTACTACTACTACTACTAGTCTACTACTATTACTACTACTACTACTACTACTTACTACTACTACTACTTACTACTGACCTGCCTGCGTACTACTGCGGCTTACTACTGCCTGCTACTATCTTAGCTACTCTGCTGCTGCTGCTGCTACTGATGCTCTGCTGCTACTGCTGCTACTGCTGGCTGCTGCTGCTAGCCTGTGCTGCTACTGCTGTACTCGTGCTTGCGGTACTGCTGCTGGGGCTGTGCGCTATACTAGCTGGCTGCTGCTGCTACTAGCTGGCTTCTGACTTAGCGGGCTGGCTGCCTGCCTTACTGCCTGCTGCTGCTGTGCCTGCTACGACTGTGTGGCCTGGTGCTCTACTCGACTCTGCTGCTGCTGCTACTACTGCTACTGCTGCTGCTACTGCTGCTGCTTACTCGCCTTGCTTCGCTCGCCTCGCTCTCTCTCTCTCTCTCTGCTGCTCTCTCGTGCTGCTCTTTCTCTCTCTCTGCTTTCTCTGCGGCTTTCTCGTCTTCTCGTCCTGCCTTCTGCTCTTCTGCCCTCTCTCTCTGCTTTCTTTCGTTTCTCTTTCGTGCTCTCGCTCTCTCTCTCCGCTCTCTCTCGTCTATGCCCGATATATGTATGTATATTGTATAATGTATATATGTATGTATGTTTTTTATTGTATATTGTATATTACGTGCATTTATCTATCGTTATAAATATTTCCATGTGATCTATTCACGCAGACGCGATCCGATTCCGCGACAACGGAGACGTCGGCGACCGAGCAAACGCCTTCCGCGTGCGACGACAGCACCATCTATCGGTACACCTTCAACCCGACCTACTCCCGCCAGGGGGACCAGGTACGCAAGGCTGCGCGTGACATCATCTCCCGTCTCATCAAGCAAGTTGATAAATGGATGCAGCAGCTGTGAGTGAGGTGGCCGGCGGCGGAGGAGGACGGCAGCAGCAGCTGAGGGCTTCATCTGAGCATCCAGGATTCACTTCAGCTCCCATTCCGCATCCCTCTCCGCACGGCGCCGGCAAGACGAGCGATAGTTGTGATAAACGGACGTCCCGCGCGTAGCCGAGTGCGAGCCGCTAGGTGGCGCTGCGAATCGAGAGCGAAGCACGTTGTTGTCGTTGTTGTCGCTCATGGCGCTTTGTCGATCCGTCCCGTCGTGCAGTTTGCTCGACTTGGCTACTCAAGTGACATCACTTGATATATATATA
>NW_014583161.1:5667-6459 GCF_000485595.1 Priapulus caudatus
CCGCTCTTGATGTATATATATGTGCGTTAGATTAAAGATTGAAATGAACGCTACGACGCATGCGCCGACTAAAATATGGCGGCATGCCCGGCGTCACGTGAGCAGAATATATATATACTTTGCTGCAATATATTGATGTAATCGGATGTGAGAACGGTTGATCGCTAGTTTGCTGGTTTTACTAGTGGCTCCGCTCTCACTAGCTATAGTCATTGAACTCCTGGCTGTTCGAGAGAAGGAGGTTGGTTGTTCTAGTCAATGGTCAGAGGATGGGGGTAGTCAAAGTACTTCATTGCAAAATCCTAAAGGGGAAAAGTTTATCGTAACTCGTGACGCAAACTTTCAAGGAAACGATGCATCATAATTAGGAGTGACGTCAGCTAATAGCTTTAATAATAATCGCTATAATTCATCACTTTTGATTATAATGCATATCTAACTATTTTTATATATTTATTATATTTATTCAATGACTACTAATGAACCTATATTTATTTTTAGCTTAACGAATTTCTGGGGGCATGATGATAGTTTTGTAAATTTTAATGTGGTCCTTATTTATATTCTGTATACCAGTGAATAGATTGCGGTCGACAACGAGGTAGGACGAAACCACGAAATGGCTTCACCTCTGAATTGTTACAATATTTATTTTTGTAAAATAAAAAATATACGTTTATGCTATAAGAATTTTGATAAATCTCTCTCTCTCTCTCTCTCTTTTTCTCTCTCGCTCTTTCTCTCTCGCACGCTCTCTCTCTCTCTCTCTTTCTGTCTCTCTCTTGCTCTCTC
>NW_014583162.1:0-876 GCF_000485595.1 Priapulus caudatus
CTGATTATAACTAAGCAAGTAACTGCTATCACTGATTATAACTAAGCAAGTAACTATGATCACTGATTATAACTAAGCAAGTAACTACAATCACTGATTATAACTAAGCAAGTAACTGCTATCACTGATTATAACTAAGCAAGTAACTACGATCACTGATTATAACTAAGCAAGTAACTGTGATCACTGATTATAACTAAGCAAGTAACTATGATCACTGATTATAACTAAGCAAGTAACTATGATCACTGATTATAACTAAGCAAGTAACTACAATCACTGATTATAACTAAGCAAGTAACTGTGATCACTGATTATAACTAAATAAGTAACTACGATCACTGATTATAACTAAGCAAGTAACTGCTATCACTGATTATAACTAAGCAAGTAACTATGATCACTGATTATAACTAAGCAAGTAACTATGATCACTGATTATAACTAAGNGCGTGCGTGCGTATGTCCGCGCGTGCTGTGTGTGTGTGTGTGTGTGCGTGCGGCCGTACGTTCGTGCGTACGTCCGTCCGTGCGTGCGTATGTCCGTGCGTGCGTGCGTATGTCCGTGCGTACGTCCGTGCGTGCTGCGTGTGTGCGTGCGTACGTTCGTCCGTGCGTGCGTATGTCCGTGCGTACGTCCGTGCGTTCTGCGTATGTACGTCCGTGTGTGCGTACGTGCGTGCGTGCGTGCGTGCGTGCGTCCGTGCATGCGTACCTCCGTGTTTACGTCCGTGTGTGCGTACGTGCGTGCGTGCGTCCATGCGTGTGTACGTCCGTACGTACGTACGTCCGCGCGTGCTGCGTGTGTGTGTGTGTGCGTGTGTGCGTGCGTGCGTGCGTATGTCCATGCGTGTGTGTGAGTGTGTGCGTGCGTGC
>NW_014583162.1:3271-4412 GCF_000485595.1 Priapulus caudatus
ACCGCCGTGTACGGGAAACGTGCAGTAACACCGCCGTGTACGGGAAACGTGCCGTAACACCGCCGTGTACGGGAAACGTGCAGTAACACCGTCGTGTACGGGAAACGTGCCGTAACACCGTCGTGTACGGGAAACGTGCCGTAACACCGTCATCCGTGTTTAGGTTTATCCGGACGAGGAAGTCCCGGAACTAGAGTCGGCAACCGTCCGCATGTCCGCGATGCTCAAAGAACTGAGTCTTCGAATTCTATACTCCCTAGCTGTGGCACTGCGTCTGGAGGCAAGTGAAGATACTCATCCGCTCAGACGCGCGCAGTACCTTTATTGCAGGCTTATCCAACTAACAAACTAGCTTTGCAGCGCAAAATAGAGATGTTCATTTTTGATTTATACGTTGGAAATAATCTTGAATATTACATTGGAAATATTGCGTCAGAGAAGATGTATTGGAAATAATCTTATATCGCACAAATTCGCTGTAAATAATGTAATCAGGACTACATTACCACTACAGTTTCGTTTCTCTATTTTCGCGTATACTGCATTGCCTTTACGCGCGTACGTTGCGGCTAACCGTATATGTATATGTATATATATCTATATCTATATAATAATATATTAACACTATATCGATATAGGTGAATACAATACTATTATCTGTGTTGGCAATGTACATACGTTACAGCCGTGTAAGTTGAGCATCTTCAGGTTTATACAGTGTTGTCCCACAGATTTCAAACCTTCGTCCGATATCTACGCAGGAAACGTCGAATCAGAACACGGCAGAAATGTCGGAATTGGCATAAACGTGCGGCCGTGGCTACGCGTCCGGTTACCGGACGCCCAGCTCCCAGGCTACGCGTCCAGTCATATATTTCTTATGTGAACCCAACTATATTTTCTCAGTAAAAAACAATAAACAATAAGATTTTACCATAATATTACTTACCTTTAGGTATTTTATCAAAAAAGGTGTTTTTGTAACTTTTGAAGCAATAGTAAATCCAGTAAAATCAACGATTTGAAAGGGGGCGTGGCCTAATCGTGATGCGGATTTGGGAATCTGTGCTGAGCTTTGTAATGGATGACCGGACCGGGTAGCCACTGCGTATTATTATTAACGTTTTTTTCCGCTCCTGTT
>NW_014583162.1:5112-6457 GCF_000485595.1 Priapulus caudatus
GTGTGTGTGTGTGTGTGCGTGTGTGTGTGCGTGCGTGCGTGCGTGCGTGTGTGCGTGCGTGCGTGCGTGCGTGCGCGCGGATGTGTGTGCGCGTGCGTGCGCGCGCATGTGTGCGCGCGTGTATAATATAATAATATATACATACATACTTATTTATATATTATAGGTGTTAAAGCGAGATGGGGAATACGTGGAAGTGAAATCCATGAGGGATGCGGTCTTTGTGAACGTAGGCGACCTGTTACAGCGATGGACATCCAGCAAGTTAATATCGTCTGTAAGTGCACGTGACGTCAAAATATTGTAGTTTTTCAGGCTGGCTCAGTAATAAATGTAATATTCGATATCAGCACGCGTTATAAACAATCTGATATGAATTCGCTATAGACTGTATCAATATCTAATAAATACCTATTATTATATATATACCTATAGGTATTTATTAGCTCTTGACTGTATTCAGGTATCATCAGACAATCACTTGAACATAATATAGTTGCTGCTTGTCGTTGACGTGGTTAGCAAAGATCATATCAGGAGTCTATCAATATTGATTATTTGATCAATATCATATATCAATATAACAATATAACAATAATAATATAATATAATAAAATAAAAATAAAAAATATAATTTGAAAAAAAGATTTAAAAAATAAAAATAAAAATATCAATATTGATCAATATAACAATATAACAATAATAAAATAACAATAATAAAATAAAATAATAAAATTAAATAAAAATAAAATAAAATATTATAGGGCCTATATCAATATTGATCAATATAACAATATAAAAATAATAAAATAACAATATAACAAAATAACAATATAACAATGATGAATATTGATATATTGATAGACTCCTGATTATATATATATATACTTGCTTTAAATCCGTGACCGTACGATAATTACGATTTTTAATAGTCATCACCCTTGCGTAGCATCTCAAGATCGCGAGCATGCGGATAACGCACCGGGAAGTCAAGTAAATGTCCCACACAACTACATCATTCGGCCAGATACCCAACGAACGGCGGAGGGTGGTTGCGTATAGCATGGGCGAAAAATATCAAGAGTCCATAATAGAAAATAGAGTCTATTATGGACTCTTGAAAATATATAACCCTTTCCACCCGAAGTTCAATCATAACTCGCCATTTTTTGCCCGGCGGTATGCGTGATTTCCTTCTAGAAATTACCGTTAATGGTCTTGAAGCTCGTTTCATCTTGATTTTTTTTTATCAAGTCTCTTGCTTTTCGACTCTATCATCATGAACATGCATATACTATAGGATATATATATATATATATATATATATATATATATATATATATAT
>NW_014583163.1:0-4449 GCF_000485595.1 Priapulus caudatus
CGGGAAGAGATACACGCCCCCAGGCCCCTCACCGCCACGCCCGCACGGCCAACGCCGCCCGTGCAGGCAGCACCCAGGTCCGCCACCCCCACCGCACAAACACACACCCCAATTTGGGGGTGCAATAGAGTTTATATCCGATAACGGGGACTCATTTGCCTCCCAAATTTAACAATTTCCCTCAAACACTTCTCCTCGGGGTCGTCTCTCAAACGTTGAGTTGCTGGGGCAGAGCGTGCTGGGGCAAGGAACGTTGCTGCAGGCGCTCGGTAAGTCCGAGAAACGGGAACATAGACGGCTGGATGGGACCAATGTTCTATTTTGGAGACAGAGCTCGAAACCTAAACGCCGACGTGGCACTGCAGAAACAAGCCGCAGTTGCGGGTGTTGAACTGTCAGGGTAAATGATCCAACTCTCTGTCCGAGGAAAGCTTTTCGGTGGCAGACATTCTGAAAATGCTTCAAGGATATCATGACCACTTGGAATACCAAAATGGGTAAGGGTTATCAATTGATTGTCACAGAACAGAGAGAGAGAGAGAGAGAGAGAGATCGTGAGCTAAGCGAGCTGCTACGAGTATATGATTCTACAGAGAAGGTAAAGCGTAAAGGAACATATTATACAGAGAAGCACTTTCAATGGCACAGATTTCAAGAATCTTGCAAAACAAAAAAAAGAGAGAGAGAGAGCCTTGGGCCGGCCTCACAAATCCGAATCCAAAATGAATTGGGGCGGGGGGAATTATCTGGGCTCAGGTGATTTTCTTTTAACTTAATTGGATCTCTAAAATCTGATTTTGGAAATGACTCACGGTTATGAACTGCGTTGTGATAGGGTAAAGTTATAGAATGCTAAAGGAGAGGTAGTAAGATAGAGAACGTGGTATGGTATTATATAGGGTGATAAATAGGAAATGAAGTTAATAAATAATATATAATATATATATATATATATATGTTTCCAGTATAGGAGCTGGTTCGCACTACAATTTGTACATAAGCGAAACATGTAAATAGTCCTGTGAGCATGGTGACTGGAGCACGCCGACATGTTATGTGTGGGATGCATAGTTGTGGCCGAAGGTCACAACTTCACTGACTTCTACGTTGCTTTCATATAGTGTTTATATTGTTGCACGAGAGATGTAGGTGAATGTTATTTATTAGTTTAGAGTTGTATGAATTTGTAGACCTCGTTCCTTCACTTTGCACTTATATTCTTCGTTTTATTTGGGGTCGTACTTGTTGAGTAAATTGTGCTCTGCATAATGATTGTCTTTCAATCGGTTCGCACCTATAACCTTCATGACTTCGTGTTGTATTATTTTGTCACTGTTGATGTTATGTGATACTTACTTCTATGTTTGACTTTCGTCTATAAGGACTATTTAGATTTTTTGTGTTCTGGTATCGTTGATTTCTTATTGTAATATAGAGTGTGGTGATGGCTATTACTTTTGTTTCCTTCCTTCTTGAAATTAACGGTAAAAGTTGTTGGTTTTGGCCGTGGTGCCTGTCGTCATCTAAGTCAGTGTAGCTGACAGCTTGATGATGTCTAGCATTGATGTCGGCATTTTAAAGTTCTCCTCTGATTCAAGTAGTGCGAGTAGGGTTAATGGCGTCTTTACCAGTACTTTCAATTAATGTATAAGTAATGTATGATGATATATAGTACTAATGGGACGCTTAAGATAGTTATTGTGTATAATATTTTATATGTTATGACGTATGGATCGTAAATGCTGCATAGCTTGTATTCCTTAATATGCTATATGCTTATAGGCCTATATATTTATACGTTTTATATGCTATATGTTTAAGGTTTACATGTTATCATGATATTATGTACATATATATATATATATAATATATATTATATATATATATTATAGACACATATAGCGTAAGATAGTAATTAGATATGAGAGAAGAGAGAGCCAATTGGGTTATGAATGCTAAGTATCGAATAGCTGTATATAAGTATGAAGGCCTGTGTTTTAAATGAAGAAAACGTATACTGCAAATGAGGGGATTAGTAAATGTTTAACATGTAGAAAGTAGATTTGGGGGTAAAACTGCTATTTGCTCAAAACGGTTTATAAATCGTTGAAGAAAGGGTGAGAGCGGCTTATGTCGGGGGTTGTCGCGCCGACTCGAACTGGGGAAGCAACTGATTTTCGAGAGCAAGATGGGAAGCGATCGCAGCGAACTAGTTGTGCGTTCCAGTTGCCAGGTGTTTATTCGAAGGAACTAGAGTGGCTACCAGGTACCGCATGAAACGAGAGGAGAACGAGTCGCGCGATGGAGACGGTCCGGAAAAGTACCGTAAGCCCTAGAGGCAGTCGCAGTGAATTGACGGCCAGGAGATCTGCTTCCAGTCGAGGCAGCGGCTCGCAGCCCTACAAAGTAAGCTGACCCGGACGTTTAGGAAGCGTGTTCTAAACGGCGTGTTTAAGCGATTGTTATCCATGAGCTGCTCATGGACAGCATCAGTAACCGAAAAGAGAGAAGGGGTGAAATCCGGAACCGAAGTGCAAGACACGCGTCGGCGATGTGCAAGTTCACCGTCATGGCCCGACGCAATTTCTGTTCGCAGAGACGAAGCGACTGCGAGCGGTGAGGCGAGTATCTGCCTAAGACGGAATCCCGGAACTAGAAGGGCGAGAAGGCTGAGGCTCCTGCGCAATCTGAAGCAGACTCAAGCATTCATCACTAGCAGCCGAAGCCACGAGGTGGACGTCACGGCGCGCTTTCCGCGTACCGTTGTATGCGTTATGTTTGCGTAGATGTCTTTCTTCGTTGGCGTTGTTTCCTCTCTAGATGCAGATTTACGCTATCGTCATCCTTGGATGAGAGTTCTGATGCGGTTTGTTTCCCTTATTCTCTCTTTTGCGACATTTAACTCACCCCTGCTTATCTTGCCACCGTCTCTCTTCGTGTTTTTGTCTATCCCTCTTTCTCTTCTTTGCCCCACAACTTCCCCACTCACCATCTTCCTACTCTTCCCTTGCATTGTTTCCTATATCAACCCCGTATGTACTCCTGGCAACCACTTTACCAACAACTAGTATGGACCGATAAAAAACTCGAGAATATATATAACTAAGACCAGGATGCGTTGGGTTGGTAAATTTGGGCTTTTATCAATATCTAAGTTATGATAATGTGGAAGTAGATCTGGATCATTACTCTTTTCTGGTTCCAGTACAGATGATGTGCGATGTCGGTTTTTCTTTTAAGTATAGTACAGGCTAAGAGAACTTGTCAAACTATTTCTCCTATTATACTCAGTCAGGATCTTTGATCTAGCAACAATATTTGCCCACAGAGAGAGAGAGGTCGTTTTTGAAGAGCAAATAATACCAGGAGCAGTTCTTGAGGCTCTGGTATCATCTTGGGAAGGTAATTAGCTCTTGAATCTTTTGGAAACTAGGCGTTATGCCACATGTTGTTATAAAACGCCGGAGCAGAAACAGCTAATTAATGAGAGGCTGTTAACTAGAGTCAACTAACGCTTAAGAAACGCAGCTTTTCGGGTAGAGCCCATACACACACGTCACGGGCACGTAACAGGATGAGAGTGACAGACACGTCCAACGGCAGAACGCACGGACCATGCTGTCACACGGCGCGGCGGCCAAAATCCATATTCGTGGGAAGTATTGACAATCATTCGGTTTTAACTAAGCTCACTCTCTCTTAGTTGGACAACGTCAATACCAACAAAAACCCGTTGATAAGGTAGGATTAGACTTATGTAGTATATGTAATGTATTAATTAAGTTGATTAAGAGAGGGGATATTATACTATATCGATATTAAGAGTGTGATATATTTGGATCTTGCTATAATATTATTACCTCTCTCTCCCTCTCTCTCCCTCCCTCTCCCCTCTCTCTCCCCTCTCTCCCCCTCCTCCCCTCCCCCTCTCCCCCTCCCCTTCTCCCCCTCTCCCTCCTCTCTCCTTCCCCTCCCCCTCTCTCCCTCTCTCACTCACCTGCTGTAGTAGGTGCTGCTGGGCCATCAGCTGCTGCAGCTGTTGCGGAGTGAGCACCTGCTGCTGCAGCAACGCCTGCATCTGCTGCGGCGACAGGATCTGTGCGTTCATCATCGGCTGCTGCTGCAGAGAGTCGATGCTCTCCTGTAGCGATCGCTTACGCTTCCTGGGCAGCTGTAACAATAGAGAGAGAGGGGAACATCAGCCACGGGTGGCGGCGGCGAGGACGACGACGATGATGATGATGATGATGATGATGATGATGATGATAGAGTCGATGCTCTCCTGTAGCGATCGCTTACGCTTCCTGGGCAGCTGTAACAATAGAGAGTGAGGGGAACATCAGCCACGGGTGGCGGCGGCGAGGACGACGATGATGATGATGATGATGAGAGAGTCGATGCTCTCCTGTAGCGATCGCTTACGCTTCCTGGGCAGCTGTAACAATAGAG
>NW_014583163.1:5955-6455 GCF_000485595.1 Priapulus caudatus
CTGCTGCTGCTGCTGCTGCTGCTGCTGCTGCTGCTGCTGCAACTGCTGCTATTACTACTGCTGCTGCTGCTGCTGCTGCAACTGCTGCTATTACTACTGCTGCTGCTGCTGCTGCTACTGTTGCTATTACTACTGCTGCTGCTGCTGCTGCAACTGCTGCTGCTGCAACTGCTGCTGCTGCTGCTATTACTGCTGCTGCTGCTGCTGCTAATTCGAGTCACGCAGCGCGTGTAAGCGGTGCGGTCACCGATCCATGGATGATGACAGACCTGAGACTGAGAGCAGTCATAGCGCCCCCTCTAATATACGGCTGTAGCTAGCATAGAGAGAGGGGGAAAGGAGAGGGAGAGAGGGGGAGAAGGAGAGGGAGCGAGGGGGGGAGAGGGGGAGAGACAGAGAGACACACACAGAGACAGAGAGACAGTGACAGCCAGAGAGCGAGTGTGTGTGGGAGAGAGGGCAAGAGAGAGAGAGAGAGAGAGAGAGAGAGAGAGAGAGAG
>NW_014583164.1:0-1884 GCF_000485595.1 Priapulus caudatus
AAGCAGCAGCAGCAGCGTGGGGGGGGGGGCAGAGCGCAGAGAGAGGAGGCAACAACGGGGGGAAGCAGCAGCAGCGGCGGCATGGGGGGGGGCAGAGCGCAGAGAGAGGAGGCAACAACGACAGCATCAGCTGCATGCATGTTTGTCGCGAGGGATGCTACGGGGGGGGGGGGCTCACCTGCCATGTATATAACAGAAACAACCAACGTTTACCCTGCTGTTGATGATCTGCCTGCTACTCTTATACACATGGGTTAGTTTGGCCTAACATTCGTCAGAATGATAAAAGATGGCATTCTATGATGCTCGTTGCAATGCAAATAAACAACATTCGCTGCAAGGAGACGTTGGGGGGAAAGAGAAGGGGTTGGTTAGTCGACGTATCGGCTCACTGTACTTCGTGACGATTCATGACCTTATCAATGTATGACGATGTTATCAATTTATACGATCCCCTATTTTACAAGAAATTACTGACAAGAAAAACACACAATAACTTACAAGCGTGCGAGAATATCAAGAGTAGATCACTGTGATACTACTGCGTGCCAGTGTATGCCGGGAGCATGCTGCATGGTTAGAAGACGAGTGCGTGATACCGGACGCAAAACATGACGCACAGCCAAACCTTCTTTCCGCCGACGCTTACATGCACCAGAAAAATACACGCATCCAACCATCATCTCCGGTTCCATCAACACGGCGCCATTTTTTACCCCTAACAAATTCCGAGGGTTTCGTTACTCCAAGGCGAGGCTGTTTGTAGCCGGCCTGGGAGACACACGCCAACTCATTCCTCACACACAGACACACGCCACATGTACGCGTCACCACACCACACACCCTGCGAAAAACTGTCAAGGCATTGAAGGCAACACGCTAGCTTTCAGTTGTGGATATAAAACTAGCATACTGCAACACGAGCTATATATATATATATATATGATATAATATATATCAGAAGTAGATAATAGGTAATAATATATATATATATTTATTTATTTACTTATTAATACACGGGAATCACCTAACCGACACAGGCACGGATACTGACAGATAGGCAGGCAGACACACAGACACACAGACATACAGACAGACAGACACATGCACGAAACCTCGTCTGACACTGAGACTGAGTGTGGACCCCCGGTCCAAACACACCGGCCAACTTACTGGGAATTATTTTCCGATTAACACACACGCGACAATATCACGCCTCCCATGCACGCTGCAAAAATTATCTCTCCCATTAATTATTAAAAGCCTAAACATGTTCTCTGAAGACAATAGCAGCAATAAAGAGCTCATAGCTAATCGTCACTGATGGTAGTCAGCGTGTAGACGACGGCACACGCAGTCACACACACACAGCAAGCTTGCTGTACAGGCGGGGCCGCACTCACGGTTGCCTGCCTGTTCCTGCTGTTACACAGAATCTGGCACAAGAGTGTAAATAATTGATCGGCTCACTCTACTTGCTGGGCCCCCTTGTACGGGCGCTGTACGTGTCTGAGTGGTGCCTAAGCGGGGTCTAGCACGAGTAGACCACGCGGTTAGGTTAACACCCAAGCACCCATCCCACCACAACAACATAGACATCCCTAAAATAAACATAATTAAGCCTAGATAAACGATACTGCATTTCGGAGCAGCAATGAAGAAAAATTACGGATGACACTTATCAATAAGATTTCTCATGCCATGAGTGATGAGCCTACCGAATAACTGTGACAGAAAAAAACATTGAATTATCGAGATGCACCGAGCAGGTAGTCTGGATAATGACATAATGTCCGCTCAGATGTAAACATATATATATATATCAAGAGTACATAATAGAGGCATCAGAATATATATATCAGAAGTAGATAATAGAGAAGGAGT
>NW_014583164.1:4832-6451 GCF_000485595.1 Priapulus caudatus
GACATATCCATGACTAACTGACACCACTAAATTGGTAAAATGTTCCATGCACCTTGAGAAATTCTGAGAAGTTACGAGGTTACCATCCCAGAACGAACTCCGCTCATCCTGACATCACAAAGCTAATATGTCAACAAACGCATGTGATGTACTGCTTGTGTTGCAAGGTGTGTTGCAAGGTGTTAGAACTATTTTGGGCGTGGGATACTTGTTGGATCACTAGCAGATGTACATGAATGTACATGAATACATGCAATGACAGCTGTAGCAGGGTTGACGCTTAATGATACTGGCTTAGTTAATATCATGGTTGTATCATGTCGCTGAGGTCATAATGATGTCAGCCGCTGCTTACTACACATGTACGCGGGTAAGCAAAAACGCTCTGACAGTTCACATGTACCGTTATATGGAGAAATTAGCATGTACACAGGTGCCACATAGTGTTAGCCATCGAATAAAGTTGAAAACGAAAAATCGATGAAATTTCATGCACAACGTGGAGAGTATCCTTAAGTTATATCAGCTACTAAAATTTAACTTCTAACTGTCGTTGAAATGGTCTACTTGCGGTATTTCTAGTGAACGAACATTATTTACGAACTTCAAACGGCCATTTTTGGTGGCGCCAGTCAGCGGAATCTATGTATTTCCGCACGTGGAGGGGTGGGCGGGTTGTGTTGGTTGTGGACAAAATCATTGTTGTTGTCAAGTAACAAATTAAGCGATCAATAAAGATTGTAATATTAGTTTTGTCATGAATGATGAACAAATTACTATGATTAATTTGTTACTTGACAACGTTTTTGTCCACAACCAACACAACCCGCCCACCCCTCCACGTGCAGAAATACATAGTTCCCGCTGACTGGCTTTGCTAGAGCTAATTAATGTGCTACACTAATCTGGGGTGCTAAAGCCGGCGCACATTGCCGAACATTTTGCTCAAAAGCATTATCGTAGCAATGTTCCATGAAATGTTCGGCAATGTGCGGTGAAAAAAGTCGCCGAACATTAGTTCCGAACAATGTTTCTAAAGATCGGAAATGTTTGATATCTCGAACATTGTTGGTCGAATGTTCGTCAATGTGCGCTGAATGTCGAACAATTCAAGGAACATTTGTAAAGTAGTAACCAATTTAGCAGCACGATATGTGGTCACATGATTTTTGTGACCAATCATGCGCCGATCACGTGACTCTTTACAACACAGCTACTAGACGGCGCCAGGAGGTTATTCGCTGCAAAATGTTCGGCAATGTGCGCTCATGCAGCAATTGTTCAACCGCACATTGCCAGACAAAAACATTTGTTCGGACAAACATTTGTTCGGGAAAATGTTCGGCAATATGCGCCAGGCTTAAACTAGGCCTGGGCCCCTTGGATTGGTTTATCTACCAAAGGTAAATCCTTGCACGGTGGCAACACAAGATCAGATTGGGACGGCGACCTCATTACTAGTAGTAGGTGACATACACTAGCCTAGTAGTAGCCACAAGTTCCCTTCTCGCTTAACACTACGTGTATTACGATGTATGTACGATATATAACACGGTATAACAGTCGGAGAGCCTGGTCGGTTTAGCCTAGTAGTAGTAGTAGTAGGTGACATACACTAA
>NW_014583165.1:0-6440 GCF_000485595.1 Priapulus caudatus
GACCCCACCAGAGAATGTTTTTTGTTCTAGAGTGTAGAACAGTTTCTTCGTATGAGTGGACGGGGTTATAAAGGTTATGGGGCCCAGAGGGATGGCTCAGTAGATTTTTCACGCTCTGTAATATCGACGAGGAGTGGAGGGAGAGAGCGCGCACCGTTAAATTCGGAAGCGAATGGTCATGAAGTTTCTGGTATACATGAGGCTCAACAAGCTGAGGACCAATATCGGCGCGGATCCCGACACGCCGGACGACGGCCGATTTTACACCGAGTGATAAGAACGGAGGGGGGATGCCTTACGTACTGAAATTGATCATACTCAACTTTTAGGTATGATAATAAGTCCTTCTTGGTGTATAATATATGTATATTTATGGATGCTCGAACTCGCGGTGGATGATGGAAAGGAACATGCTTGCTTGAGTATCATGATAAATAAGACGCATCTACGCGGATAAGGGAAGCCCCGTATTATCGCCCTCTACACTGGAACTGACGACGGCTAGCAACAAACTGTCTGCTCGACATGAAAGTATCCACAGGACTTCATAGCATTACGAGGGTCTTGGGGGACGACGAGCAGCGAGCGGCCGTGCCGCACTCAAGCGAGATGCAAAGGGAGAACAGTAGATGCCAGGTGTAGTTATCGCCGAGATTGCCCTTAAGAAGGATGGCCTGCATGAGTATGAAGTGGGTTTGTGAGGTGAGTAAGGTAGAGTGACGCAAAAGTGAGAAGAAAAGAGAGCGGAAAACTTTACGGATGTCAGACGGAGTAGGTATTTCTTTTCGTAGGGAGGAGGTTTCGATTGAAAACGACGACGACCGGTGGCAGCGATCAAGTTCCGTCGCATGGGGAGAAGCATAATGAAAATGGGGCATACGGGCGAGTTCGTCATGTAAGCCAAGTGTAAAGAGCGTGAAAATGTTACAATTGCGGAGAGATTGGGCATAATCGGCGCGTGGGCGCAGTGGAGGGCCGAGATTAGCTATGGTGTAAGACGGTTGCGAAAAGCAGCAACGCATAGTGACAGTGTGGTAAAGGCAAGGAGAGATAATTCCGAGAAGGAGCGAATGAACGGAGTAGGCTACGAGAGAGAGAGAGAGAGAGCAGGAGAGAGAGAGAGACGAGAGAGAAGAGTGAGAGATCGTGTAGATTGATGCGCGCAGGTAGTGAATGCGGAGACACTTCCGTTCGCCTTCAGGTGGCAGTGACGATCTACGGGCATTCGGAGCGGGGAAGTTGTAAGTGGATTGTTGGGTGCGAAACGGACACTCATATCGGAATAGATCCGAGTTTATGTAGAGCTTGTGAAATGTTCGTTCAAACCGGTGAGAAACCGTGCATTGAACTTGCGGTGCTTGGTTACGCGTCAAATCGTCAAAGGGAGAGGGCTGGTGCTAAGTGAAAGTGCAGGATGAGCAGAGCGGAATTTGGCTGTTTCGCGCTAACATAGTTGAAAGAATCGCGACTCCTGTTAAATCCCGCTCAGTGCGCCAAGATAATTTTTTTACTGTTACAAAGCGAAGACGGGGGAATGGGCGAAGGTGTTCGGGTGTTGGCTGGTAGATGCTGTGCTGGAGGCACAAAGGATTTTGTTGGTGTTGGTTTCGTGATTTTTGCACAGCAAGGGGACGCTGATATTATTCATTAGAATACGTTGGGCCAATGCAGTAGAGGAGTGACAAGGTGAATGTGTGCACCGATATTTCACAATGTGGCATATGAGATTTTAGGTTTCATGTTGACAACCATGGTATGGTTTCAACTTGAGACGTGTGATGTGAGGTATGAAAATCACAGGCGGTCACAGATAGGGTGGAGGGATTGCTTGGACGCATGTGTGCGGAGCTCGGAAACTGACCCAAGAGTAGGCTCCAGGAGAACCACGTAGTACGGCTGATTCAGCGGAATCCATTGGGAGCTTTGTGGGCATACGATTTATGGCTGGTCGATCAATTCTGTCTCGAACAGGATGGCTAATAAGGGTATGCCATAGAGATTTTTGACAAGTAGATATATTCGTGGGCGGGACGAGGAGAGGAGGTGAAGAATTGTATTCCAGAGCATTGTTGGATATGTTTCTCAGAGAAGCCTAAAGCGGACGGGGGTCGAGGGGCGCAGCGGAAACAATTTCTGGGAGTGTGGCGTGTCCATGTGGGGAGTGTGGAGTCACTGGAGGGTCTGGATAATGGGGCGGAGTTTGGACGTTCGCAAGAAGTTTAGGCAATCTTGTTACGATGGAGGAGAATGACCTGTACCGTCAGACAAGCTGGCGTGTGATGTTCGTGTGTGAGTGGGGCGAGCCGGAGTGTGGGGGAGAAGCTTGTTGTTGGTAGGGGGAGGGGGGGGCGGGAGGGCCGGTCAGGGAGAGATAGTTTGGTTGAAAATTGGGCCCAAGGTTCTTGAGGGAATTCGGGCGGTGTGTGGCCCCTAATGACGGCCCCCCCCCTGGATCGGCGATGAGACGATAACTTTAGGCAAGAGGGTGTCATCGAACAAAAGAACGGAGACATAACACTACTTGTGTTAAGTGACGGGCCGCAAGCGACCCTGGTAAAGAATGAGGTGTTCGGGGCAGACGCATAGGAAATGGCTAATTAGGGTTGTACAAGGCAAGGTGCCATAAGCAAATAGTTGCAGATAGGGGGTGAATTAGGGGTGCATATTCGGTACGGGGGTATGATAGAAAGGCCAGGCCCCGGCACAATACCCTAGTTATGATGCTGGAACAGGGAAAGAGTGTGTGATTGAAACATATGGACTAGTGGGCTTTATTTTTTCCAAGGGTGGGAGCAGAAAACTGTGTAGGGAGGAGAATGATATGCCAAATGAGTAGGTGCAGATGATCGATTCCTGATTGAGAAGGGTACGAGAGCTGCTCGCACAGCAAACGTCTGAGTACTGCCTGGATAGGAACCTGACGGTGGGGTTATGGTTGAAACTCCCAGTAGGTGAGCCAAGCAGGGTTAGGGTGGACAGAGTTAGCCCGAGTAACGCCCGGGCCGAGCAGTGATCCACGAGAGGACCCGAAAACAGATTCCAGGTCATTTGGAAACACTGTGGAATGATGATGATGAGTAGCATGGAATGGAACGAAATAGTACAACAATTGATATTGTTACAAAGGCGCATGATCTTGTACCAGCAGAGAGAGACTACTATGGCCTAGGAGGAGCCGTATGACAAGGATATCACCCCGACTGTGGCCCCGTGGAGGGGCGAGCGACTGGGACAGATGAGTTGAAAAATGCTGAAAGTTGCATTGAAAATTGGAAGAGATGAAGAAGAATGGAACTGGAGGGTTGTCCAGCAGTAAGTATTTCCGATACCGTTCTCGCACATGTGCAGACGAGCGTCGATAGTGGCGCCAGGAAGGTCGATGAGAGGAGCGTGAGCGCACGCCCGCAGAAGCGGCAGAAGACTGGGTCGGAGAGGGAAGCTGTCAGCTGCGTTTCGTGGTATTCCCTATATACGTGAGTATTCATATCGCGAGTGGTTAAGATAATACTCGTAGTATGTAGACATTCAACGGTCTAACAATTGGAAGCCCGCCCGTGAATGCTGGCATAGAGTGCTTGATGGAAGATTCACGGGGAAGAATTAAGAGCGTTGACAACCGCGTGCAAACTGTGCGGTCCGTCCTCACGCCAGTATCAGCAGCTGGATATAATATACACCGTTTACCGACGCTATAGACTACATAATAATACGAGAGTATCGATACATATAGAAGTTGCTTAGGGCCAAAGTTGGATCATATACAGCTCGATTAATGCCGATGTTATTCTTTATGGCAATGATTATTTAATAATCCATAAGTAAACTACTACGGACATCCTGCGAAATGTTTGAAATTTCGTGTTGTTGTCGCAGCGAGTCATTACTCCTCTCTATTATGGCACTCCTGGAATCGTGCTATGAAAGCCACACTCTGCACGCTAGCTGCTGGCACAGCTCATATTGCATTCGTCAGACTTTTTTCTCCGCTGAAAAGGACCCGTGTCTTCACGCCTAACGACCGTATTTTGTATCTGAATTATATGCAAATAAAGACATATAACATATATAATATAAATATAACGTATATAGTACTATATATATATATCGTATGTACGATATAATATAATATTATAGAATGGATAATATTTTCACGTATGAATGTCATATACCCGAGATAGGTATATATATAATAATATTAGAGTAATAGTCACCGTAGTAACTCTCGTGCCCTCTGCTTACGCCCGGAGTTCACTGCTGTTTTTGTAGCGTACTTAACCACCGTCTTCTTCGTGGCCAGCGTCGCACTGGTGTGCTGCACTACATCGGAGCGCGCAATGCCTGCATTCGTCCGCTCAGGAGAAAAACAAAATGCGGGTAACTTGTCGACAGATGCACAGTTCTCGGTTGCATGCACTTTATGGCGCTCTTTATTTTCATGCTGAAAAAGAAAGATCGCGAATTGCTGTGTGTTGACTGTTATAGTATGGTTTGCGTGTAGTCTTTATTGTTAATGTGGAAAAATTCGGTCGAGGCCGTGGGTCATTGTCTGCCATCTCTGACGGCCGGCGTATGAGGGGGGGGGCGGCAGGGTTATTTGAGGCATATTATTTGTCGAGCGAGGGAATGGTGGGCCCTACTACTCCGCTAGTAAAATTCTACGGGCGGGGATGTGGAAGTGAGAGGGTGGTTATTGTGATAGAGGGGGCAAAGGTGGCGTGGTACCGCGTCCCCTGTTATCTAACTCGGGCCGGGGGTATGCAGAGGGCAGTGGGTGCGTTATTGTGAGGCAGGAGGGTGGGTGGTTATTGATGGGCAGGGATGAGTGGTTCGGGTGACTTATTGTGTAGAGCGAATGGCGAGGAGCTTTACCTCCCTGTTTTTTTTTTTTTTTTTTTTTTATTTTTTTTTTTTTTTTTACTTTTTGCTTTTTTTTTTTTTTTTTTTTTCTTTTTTTTTGTTTTTTTTTTTTTATTTTTTTTTTTTTTTTTTTTTTTTTTTTTTTTCAGCCGAGTGCAGCGGAGTCAGCAGGGAGGATGAGCGAGCGATGTTAGGTGAGGAGGAGGAGGATGAGGAGGAGGATGAGGAGCGGGATGCTGCTACATTACTTCGTGCCCGTCCGCGGGCGGTAATCTACTTCGTGATCATTGGAGTGCTTTTGACGCCGGTAACCGTACACTCGCCGCCACCGCCTTGCGTGCCGCCCGCCGCATCCGTGCTCTCGCTCATTGTTTCGCCAGCCATTCCCGCGCACGACCGTCATCGCACGCGCGGCGCCTTCAGTCTTCCTCGCTCCGCAGCGTACACAGACCCTGCGCAGCTTTTTGATTTCAATGTCCGTGTGGTAGACACACACCTCGCACGCGCGCGTACTAAAAAACACGACTGTGCGTGCGCGCATCCACACAAACACACGCACGCACGCCACGCACCGCGACCGCACACGCACGCGCACACACAGCAACAACACACATCACACCACACGCGACGCAGACTCACGCACACACAGCACGCACGCACGACACGCAACGCACGCACGCACACACACACACACACACACACACACACACGGGGGGTTGATGCAGACAGCAGCAGGCCCGGGGTAGCTAGCTAGATAGAGCTGGAGCTAGGACGGTGAGCAAGCCGCCGCGGCCGGCCCCCCGTGGCATTATCGTACCGACCTCTAATGGACATCTCCCGTAACCACGCCGCCACGTTATCATTACCAGCATTACCCGCTACTAGCGGGGGTGAGTTTTCTCATGTAATCGGGGGTTGGAGGGTGGACGGTTTTATGTACGTCTCGCATTTCTTCGTAACTTTACCGTGATTTATTGCCCGTTCCGCACCCTCTGTGTGGGAGAGCGAGCGACCGACCGACCGACAGTCAGTCCCCTCGTACATTCACGCCAGCGTGTGTTTAAAGCCCCTCCCCCTCTCCTTCCCCCTCCCCCGCCCCACCGATCCTGATTAGAGGGCGCTCGCCGCGGTCATTGTGACGATTCCCGCGACGTGCGAATTGGAACTCGATTGCCTCCCTCACCACCCCCAACCCCCTCCCCCTCCCACCTCCCCCAACCTCCCCCTCCTCCCGCGCGCGCGCGAGAAACCCCTCTGAGAATTCATCGCGTTAAGACGACGGCGGATAGGGGGCGTGGCGCTCGCTCGTTCGTTCGTCGCAGCAGTGACCAGATCGACATGATTGCTGCGGCGATTTACCGACGGACATTCGACGGGTCTTGCTGGTCATTCGCTGCATTGAAACTCATTTGAACTCATTGTAACTCATTGGCACTCATGCGACCACCTCAGGCTTCTTTGGGCAATAGTACAGTGTAGTAGTCTACAACGCAACACAAGTGTAGTTCCATCAGTGGGGTGCCCGTGTTAGACTACAACAATGTTCTGCTAGCATCTATGACAAATATGACATATGCATATAC
>NW_014583166.1:0-889 GCF_000485595.1 Priapulus caudatus
TTGTGTTGTGTTGTGTTGTGTCGTCGTCGTCGTCGTCGTCGTCGTCGCTGTAGGCTTCGACTACGCGACGTGCAACGTGATGATAGCGCTGGAGGAGCAGAGCCCGGACATCGCTCAGGGCGTGCACGAAGACCGCGACGAGGACGACATAGGCGCAGGCGACCAGGTACACGCGCCAGCCGCCGCCGACGCACGCCAACGCTGGTGCCAGGGGAAAAATAATGAAATTTATTTTTCGGGGGCTACTTTTTAAGCTCGCGTACATGAAAATAGCACTCTAAAATTTCCGGGGGCTCTTTTTGGCATTTCCGGTGCTCTTTTTGGCATTTCGGGGGCTAAATTGCCCCGAGCCCCCGTGTATTTTTCCCACTGGCTGGTGCCAAGCGCGGGGTAGGGAGGAGAGCAGGGTGGGGAAAAAAGGGAGTCTCACCATCTGAGCGAAGCGCCGTAGGTGGGAGGGCCTTACCTTGAAATGGAGGAAATTTAGTCTGAAATGCCAATGATATGATTTTATATTCTTATATAAGCACTGTTGTCAGTTATACAAGGTGTGTAACTATAAAATGGGGCCACCCTCATGCTGTCTCATCCAAGAATAGTCCAAGGTTGTCCGTAGCAAAATGAGGGAGTCCGTAGTCTGAAGTTCAAAACTAAAGCACAACAATAAAAAACGGATGTGCGTATTTGAAGATTCATGCGATGCACGTGTGCCAAATTTTCTTTGGACATTTGCTGGGAAAAAGACGGTAATTCCGTGAGGCCGTGCTCTGGAACGAACTTGTTAGTATAGCAGAGTTTTCAGGGAGTCCCAAAGACTCCTGCAGTTGTAAAATCAGGGAGTCCGACAGTAAATCGGGAGTATTTGACACCCTTATAGTCCGTCCAAAAG
>NW_014583166.1:2003-3446 GCF_000485595.1 Priapulus caudatus
GAGGGGAGGGAGGGGGGGGAGACAGTGGCTGTTAGATCGTCACCGTGGCACTAGCGTTGGCGTTCAGAAGTGGAAACGGCGGACAATATCTTCTGAGGTCATTCTCACACCGAGTGTGTGCGTGTGCGTGAGCGTGTGCGTGTGCGTGTGCGTGAGCGTGTGCGTGTGCGTGTGCGGGCGTAAGTTGGTGTGTGTGTGTGTGTGCGCGTGTGCGGGTGTAAGTTGGTGTGTGTGGGTGTGCGTGCGTGTGCGTGTGCGCGCGTGTGCGGGTGTAAGTTGGTGTGTGTGTGTGTGAGGGTGGCCACGGTTCGTGTTTGGCAGAAGCATGTGGCCTTCACTGCGTGTCGCCGTTCGGCACGCGATTTTGTTTTTCTCAAAGCCGGTGCCGACCGGCCGACCGCTGTATCTAGTCTAGATTCTTCGCATGACTCGCCTATCTCTAACCTCACGCTAACAGTTTCATATATATCAGGGTTTCTTATACATAAGAGGCACAGTGGCGCACCGCCGTTGTGAAATTTAACATCGCCGTTGTGGAAATTTTCCTGTATTTACTGATGAGTATATCCTGTATCTATATACCTATAAGTATATCAATACATCCTGTATTTGAATCCATCATGCGCATTTTTTCCCCAAGCTGGCCATTACCTCCTTTGTCCAATTTTTCCATCAGAAGAAACCCTGTATATACTCGTGATAGCCACACGTAGAATCCCCCGTCTTTATATTTCTTTTTACTCTTGTGTGCCGTCACGTTTGCATGTTCGTTTCCCACCCCTCTACGGCGACAAGCCTAGAGCCACGCATGCGGCAAAGCAGCCCTACTTACTGATGACCTCTTACGCCTCCCTTTGTAATGACCTTTGACCCCGTGGTGACCTTTGACCCAGCGATGCAACGCGACCTGAGAGCTCGGGGAGGTAGAGCGCCCGCCGATTAAGCGGTGAGGAGGTCCTGGGTTCGATCCCCAGTCAGGTTGTTGCGCAGCAGACACGCTCCTATTCCATCCTCCTCCGCATTCCTTTTTCTGCTCCCACTTCTCCAGTTCATCCGCCTCCTGCCCTCCTCCTCTTGTTGTGCAGCAGACACGCTCGTATCCATCCTCCTACTCCTCCTCTGCCTTGTCCTCCTCCCCCTTTTCTTCCTTTTCCTGCTCCTACTCTCCTCTTCCTCTTCCTCTTCCTCCCCCTTCTCTTCCTTTTCCTGCTCCTACTCTCCTCTGCCTCTTCCTCCTCCCCCTTCTCTTCCTTTTCCTGCTCCAACTCCTCTCCTCCGCCTCCTCCTCCTCTTCTCTTCTTTTTCCTGCTCCTCCTCCTCCCCCTTCTGTTCTTTTTCCTGCTCCTACAACCAAATTTAGCATGTTTAGTAGGTGATTTCTCTGTGTCTCCCTGTCTATGTGTTTGCAAGATCTCACATTCTCCCTGTCTGTATTTTAAAATC
>NW_014583166.1:5679-6440 GCF_000485595.1 Priapulus caudatus
TCCTCCCTCCTCCCTCCTCCCTACATGGATGAGAACACCGTCTACCACCTCAACCCCACGGGCCGCTTCATCATCGGCGGACCCATGGTACGTTACAGAATGAACGGCAGCTGTGGGGTGTGGTTATTAGCTCATCTGACGTAGTCTATGATGTAGTATTCTACATTTTCTTTCTACATTCTACATTCTACATTCTATATTGTTTTTCTACATTCTACATTATCTTTCTACATTCTACATTCTACATTCTATATTGTTCTTCTACATTCTACATTATCTTTCTACATTCTACATTCTACATTCTATATTGTTTTTCTACATTCTACATTGTCTTTCTACATTCTACATTCTACATTGTCTTTCTACATTCTACATTCTACATTGTCTTTCTACATTCTACATTCTATATTATCTTTCTACATTCTACATTCTACATTCTATATTGTCTTTCTACATTCTACATTCTACATTATCTTTCTACATTCTACATTCTACATTCCATATTGTCTTTCTACATTCTACATTGTCTTTCTACATTCTACATTCTACATTCTACATTCTACATTCTACATTGTCTTTCTACATTCTACATTATCTTTCTACATTCTACATTCTACATTCTATATTGTCTTTCTACATTCTACATTCTATATTATCTTTCTACATTCTACATTCTACATTGTCTTTCTACATTCTACATTATCTTTCTACATTCTACATTCTACATTCTATATTGTCTTTCTACATTCTACATTATCTTT
>NW_014583167.1:0-6440 GCF_000485595.1 Priapulus caudatus
AGTGGATCACATCTCTTAAATTGCCATGTTGTAATTTAGTTCATCTTCTGATTCATGGTATGAGATTTATCTTTTGATGGAGACCTCTCATGGTGAACAAAAAATATTTGGTTGAACTTACTGTTGATGAGCGGGCTCATCTTTCGGGATTGATCAAGAAGGGGAAGCTTCAGCGCAGTCGAACTGAAGGCCCGTATTCTGCTCAAGGCCGATCAAGGTGAGGCGGGCGAGCGCTGGCTGGACAAGAATATTTGCACTGCTCTGAACACAAACATGTCCATGGTTGGTCGGGTACGTGAGAAATGCGTGAATGAAGGACTTGAAGCGGTTTTTTCTGCGTAAGAAGCGGGAGACACCACCGATCACGCCGATCTTTGATGGCGAGGCAGAGGCAAGACTTATTGCCCTGGCGTGTTCTGAGCCTCCCCAAGGCCAGGTTCGCTGGACGCTGCGCCTGCTTGCCGACAAGGTTGTGGAACTGGAGATCGTCGAAAAGCCCACTTTAACACTGTGGGCCGGGTTCTCAAAAAAACGACTTAAACCCCACCGCAATCAATACTGTACTGGTAATTCCACCGCAAAACAGAGACGCGGCTTTTGTGGGCGGCTAGTGGAGGGAGTGCTGGCCGTCTACACATCGTCCCCATGCATCGGCAGCGAGCGCTGTGTGTGCTGGACGAGAGTCTCAAAGCAACGTGGTGGCAGGAGGCCGATACCAAATACGCGAAGAAGGCCGGCGACCGGCATGCCCACGAGGTGATGAGAGTATCGTCGTAACGGTACGGCCAATCGTTCATGGCCTTTGCCCGGCTGTGGAGGGCAGCAGACATGTAAGGTTACCGACCGGAGAACCAGCATCGGATATGCGCATTTTCTGCGCGATGTCTGGCCGGATGTTGCACTGACTGTAAGGCGTGACAAAATGGTGGTGTGGTCAGGATAATCTAAGCACGCCACAGCCTGCCTCACTGCTAGTCTGGCCTGTGCCCCCGCGGATGCTCGCCGCCTACAGAAACGGTTCGAAATGGCACTAACGCCAAAACAACGGAAGCGTTGAACATGGCAGAAACAGACGCTCGTCCCTGTGCCCGCCAATGCCTCAATCGCAGACGAAGATCCGACTTTCGTTTAACCAGCGAGGGTCGCCCACATGCAGGGCTGACAGAAAACACAAAAGGGGCCGCCGCCAACTGCAATTCACGGCAGCGCAAAGATGCCCCGCAGTCAAGCTGCGCAAGCTGTTATCCCTCATTTAAATGATGTCAGAGCACTAGCTATGTGGGATGCGCTGGTGAAGTCGCTGGGAACCGATGGGATAGTCGGGTGTTGACCGTATGATCGTGTAGGGGGCGTGGCTATTCGGATCGGCTCGGGGGTGCGCAGGAGGCAGGAATGTCTCAATCGCGCAACTGAAGAATGCACGAGGATCAAGATGGCTGATGGCCGCAATTCTCATGGGGTATTCGATGGCGGGAGCCATGTATCCTGCCTTTGGTGCTAAACACCCTGGACAATGAACGTTTTATGGCCTGCCCCAGCAGCCGTTGGGATCAAGCCGCGCAGGGCTTCATAGTTTATCACAAAAACGGCCAGATTGTTGGCGACGGATCATGCGGTTATGGGCGGGTGGGTTGGTTGCGGCAAGACTTTGAGATCGGAGCCGCAAACACCTCTCCAAGGTGCCGAATAGTGTTACGCCAGTGCGAAGGAGGCGAGTGCCACACCCCCTTGTGCGTGCTTCCTGGCCAGCGGATGCTGTCAGACCAGCGCATCTGCATGCATGATGCTTTGAAGGGAACAGGAAGTACTGGCAAAGATCGGCGCGCCGCTCGCCGTAATCTGGGTCGAAGACCGGGATGTAGGAAAAGTCACGCTCCTTCGCGGCGCGTCGAGGAGGAAGTTGGCCACGCGATAAACCCAAGTCCTATGCAAACTACGATCTCGAACGCCCTCATTCCGCTGACGTAGACCTACGGCTCAGAATCAAGTGATCAAAACTATCCGAGAATTCTATGGGCACGCTCAGGAGCCTTACCAATAACGGAATCGTTTACGGCGTGCGTGCGTCGTATGACTCGGCAGCGCGGATGTCTCAGGCGTGCGGTCATGGTAATCATTGTTCAGTATCATGGCAAGCGATCCAGCGAGCGAGGAAGGTTGTCGTTCGAAGCGCGAGCGAACGTAGCAGGCGTGTTGCTTGCAGCGGCACCGCCCGGCGGCGGGTCGCGCGGGCTTGCAGCAGTGTGCGGGAAATCGAGCCGTGGTCTCGCGCGTCGTTCGACCATCGTGCGAGCCTCAGAGGATGCTGTGAATGGCGGCCGGGGCTAGCAAATGGCCGCGTGCGCGCGCAAGTGCGCAGGGCGGCGCGAGTGCTGATTCGTGATGTCGCCGCTGGTATCGAGACGCTGCAATCGCCTCGGCGAGCGCGGGCGGACGAATGGGCGATCACGATGCCCGCTCAATGGGTTAGTCGCAAAGAGCGCCTGCGCAAAGCTGGCTGCGGCGCTGTGCTAAACAGGTGCACTGCTGTGAGTGCCAATACCTCGGGCCAAGTGCTTGGAAAACAAAGGCTTGAGATACTCCTCGGCACGGTCAATCGCAAGACGCCGAGGACCAAACCACCCCAGTGCGGATGCGCGACGCGCAGTGTCGAGGCAGGAAGTGAACGCAGCGCTGGTGGCCGCGCAGGCCCGGCGCGGGCGCCAGGGTGGGTCGTCTCTGTCGACACCAAGAAGAAAGAGTTGTCGGCAACGTACCGCACGCGGCAGCGGACTATCGCCCGAAGCGAATCGCAAGCCTGCGTCAATACGAGTGATGTCCCCGACAAAGACCCCACTCGCAAAGGTGGTGCCCGTACGGGTGTCACCGACGTCCGGCACCAATACCGGCTGGGTCAGTGTTGGCGTCACCGCCGATACAGCGGCGTTCGCCGTCAACTCTATTCGTGCTTGGCGTCAGCGCATGGGCCTGCAACGCCATCCAGACATGCGTGAACTGACCATAACGGCTGACTGCGGCGGATCAAACGGCGCGCGCGTCCGGTTGTGGAAGGTGGAACTGCAGAGGTTCGCGGACGAAACGGGCCTCGTCTTGCATGTCCATCACTATCCGCCAGGCACATCCAAGTGGAACCGCATCGAGCATCGGATGTTTTGCCACATTACACAGAACTGGCGCGGCCGACCGCTAACCAGTCGAATGGCAGTCGTCGAGTTGATCGGAGCGACGACGACCAACGCTGGACTGAAGGTAGAATGCGAACTTGACGAAGGCCTTTACGAGAAGGGCGTTAAAATCTCCAACGCCGAAATGGAGAGCCTCGCTATCGAAGGAAATGCCTTCCATCCGGAATGGAACTACACCATCACACCCCGACGCCTCGATCAAACGTAGCATTTATTGTTGTCTTCCTATTCCGTGCGGCGCAGTTGTCCGCGGCGCGGTGGTCTGCTGCCTCTCGTTGCGGCGCTCGTTTTTCTGCGATCAAAGGCCGACAGTATTAGCTTCCATGCTTTTGGAGTCGCATCACGTTTGATGCCCCTTTGGCCTGCCAGCAGTCGTCTTCGCGCATGTCTGCAAGCAAAGAGTAATGGTACCGCTGATGATCACTGATACTCACAACTTGCCACGCGGAACTGAATGACATTCTGTGCCGCTACGATGGTCCCACACTGGGGCGATTTACCCAGACAACGGACACCCATTGAGGGTATTGGAGGCAAGCCGCGAGACGCTGGTGCACTTCATCGCACCTGTTGGAGGAATGCACATATCGGCATAGCGGGCTTTGATCCCGCAGATGAACTGCAAGACGCGGACACACCACGTAGATGGTGGACCCGGCAATAATCGTCATTCAGCCTATCGGTTCACCCGAGCGGGCGGCCGTCGAATTGTCAATTGGGTTGAGGACAAAGAAGAATCTGCGCGAGAGTGGGACTGCATTTGAAGAAGCCGCCATGTTGATCCGCAGCTTTGCCATCTACGCATGAGACGGCGAACCACATGAGTGGCCGTCAGAACCAAAAACACACACCTCGTTCTAACATCAGTGCGAGACGGCCACAAGGCGCTGCGTATACGAGGCCGCTGAAACGCGGCTGACAATGAGCATGCTCATCGCGTGCGGGCCTGGCCGACGCAGGCGGTTGAGTATTCCACCAAGAGGATCTGACCAAATGAAACACCTCCCTTGCAGCCGCATGATCGCCTTTGCATCCGCGCATCGCCGAGGGGTGGTACTTCGAGCCTCGCTCGAGGTGGCGCGGATACTGGACCTATAGCAATCGAGGAATGGTGACGTCAGCCACGTTCGGCACGGGCAATGAGATCTGGATCACCCGCACAGATGAGGATCAACGTCTTAGGGCCAGATGGCAGTTCGACTCGGCATCTGGCGCGTGACCGTTCTATTGGCCGGACTGGCCCCAAGGCTGCAACGGGTGGGATCGTCTTTTCGAAGCGGAAGAGAAGCTGGCGTTTTTGACGCACGCGGGTGGGGAATTGCTCTTCGAACACTCTTCGGACAGCTGGCCTGAGTGCACGCAACACGTTCGCTTGAAAACTCCGCGCGGCGCATGGGTCGCATCAGCTTTGGCTAGCCAGCAACATCGCTTCAGCTTGGCAGGGCTCAGTCAAAGGCACTCGATGCAATTCGCCCCTAAGGCATAGAGAATCAAAGTCCTACCGGCGTGCCAAAAAGGCTCTCGCGAACAAACCGAAAACAGCTTTTTCGAAGGTCCAAAATATTGGAAATAAGGCAAGTTTAACACATGACAGACGTGCTCGACGCGTTCGGCTATGGAGCGCACTACTGTTACGCCGTCGACGCGATCGGACGAGATTCCTTGAAGGAAGATGTTCAGGCCCGCCAAGAAATATATTCGAATCTGACTTGTCCGCAGAGCAGGACGAAATCGTAAGGTCTTGAGCAGTCGTAAACTTCCATATCCGAGAACCCATGACTAATGGCGACCGGTCATAGTCACCTCTCGAAAAGAGCTGCGGTAGTTGCGTCCTTATGGTCGGGTTCGGAGCAATACGGAGCGACGCGGCAAGCCTGACGTGGCGCTCCCAGTCGACCATGCGGGAAAGAGTGGAAGGACGCCCAAAACATCGCATTGGATCGAAGATGGCACAGAATAATCGCTATTCTGGTGGAAGGCCAGCCCTATGTTGATCTCGTCCTTGGAGATCGACGAATTGCAGCCGCTCCGCCAAATCCTCTCGCGAGGAGCTTCATGTATGTCAGACAATTCGTTCAGCGTTCTTTATGACCTGCTACCCTTGCCAGATCCGAGATATAGCTCCGATGTCATTGAACTCCGACATTTTGGTGACGTTTTGGTCGGTGGATGATTCTGTATTGGTCATGATACGCCTAATTTTCTTTCCGCCGCAAATCCGCCATGAACTCGAACGCTGCGCTTCGTCGCCACCGTGAAGACACGGGATAGCAAGCTAGCGCGCGACACGCCATTCTGCTGTCTGGACAGAGGCAAGAGCTGCGGTTGAGATTTGCCGACATTTCTCTACCTTGATGTGACAGCAATCGGGCTGGCAATAAGGATTATCTGGAGGCTGCGTTGGGACCTCTTGCATTGATGGCTGGCCAGGGGGAAGTCAGTATATACCGCTCGACCAGAGGCTGAACGTGTGCACATGGATTGAGGGACGATTTTTGTCGTTCTGCGGGTGAATACGAGCCTATATCAAATCCAGGTTTGCCGGCTCTATTCCTCATTGGTTGCCTTGAAACGGTTGCGCGTCTGGGCTTTGAATACCGCAAACCAAAGGCGCTGCCGCGTGTGGCTGATGAGACAAAGCAGGCCGAGTTCATCGTGTTTTATGAAGCCTTGATGAATAACTTGCCAGCAGATGAGACCGTTTATTTTGCTGATGCTGTGCACCCCGAGCACCAGACCAAGCCCGCCTTCGGTTGGGTACGGAAGGGATCAAACCCTGCTGTCAAAACCACCTCAGGTCGAGGGCGCGTCAATATCCACGGCGCAATTTGCTTGGAAAACTTCGACGCGCCTTTTGTTGAACCTGTCACTGTAGATAGCAACAGCGCGGTGCAGCTTTTAGCCAAAATCCAAGCCAATAACCCAACAATGTCGGCTATTCACGTGATTTGGGACAACGCAGCCTATCATCGATGCGAAGCCGTCAAAAAATGGCTCGCTCGCCCAGGGTGTCGTATCCGCTTGACCCAATTGCCAGCCTATTGCCCACACTTGAACCCGATAGAACGTCTTTGGGCCGTCATGCACGCGCATGTCACCCACAATCACTTCTACGCAACACAAACACAATTTGCCGAGGCAATCCTGCGCTTTTTTCGAAAAACACTTCCTGAAAACTGGCGAAGCTTCCGTGATCAGGTTACCGATAATTTCCGGATAATATCACATCAAAACTTTCGGGTTTTGGAGTGAGAT
>NW_014583168.1:0-671 GCF_000485595.1 Priapulus caudatus
GAGAGAGAGAGAGAGAGAGAGAGAGAGAGAGAGAGAGAGAGAGAGAGAGAGAGAGAGAGAGATATCAACGTCTATTATAGCTGCCTGCCATTCTGGCTTATATATTTCGACACTGTTGACATTTGCTATGAAAGCTTCTATGGAATAACGCCCTCCCATTGTATACCCTGGTTAGTCTCGGCCCTGCTTCCGGCCCATACGCAATATCTTTACCCTGAGTCACCACGCCACCATCCCCGCTTCACTTCCCTAACGGAAAAGTGATCATAATTTAACATACACGATATATATATATATACCATATTTATTTCTCCGAATGGAATCTTTGTTTCTGTATAATATGTCATCGTTCCTAGTTCAGATTCATTCAGTTAGAGATTCATCCTAGTTTCCTATATGCCATCTCTACCTGCTTCTCGTTAGAGAAAATTTCACCAGCTATTTTGGTATTATTAATATTTATTATTATTATTATTATTATTATTATTATTATTATTATATATATATGTAATATATATATATATCAGGAGACACACAGAGAGAGACACACACACAGAAAGAAAGCGAGAGAACGAGAGATAGACAGAGATAAAGAAAGAGAGAGGGAGAGAGCGAGCGTGAGAGGGGAGAGAGAAAAAGAGAGAGAGAGAGAGAGAGAGAGAGAGAGAGAA
>NW_014583168.1:2136-3220 GCF_000485595.1 Priapulus caudatus
CTCTCTCTCTCTCTCTCTCTCCTCCTCTCTCTCTCTCTCTCTCTCTCTCTCTCTCTACTCTACTCTCTCTCCTCCTCGTCTCCTCCTCTCTCTCTCTCCCTCTCTCTGTCTCTCTCTCTATTCGAATTGCTCTGTAAATTAACACCCTACATCCCTCCTCCTCTCCGCCTAGATGACCGCGGTCACCTATGCGCATGCGCCGTCGCGCATGGCAGCACCTAGCGGCCGGCGCTGATTCGTTGATTGCCGTTCGGCGCATGCGCCGTCCGTGTCGAATTTTCGAGAGCGCAATTAAATTCCCCCCCCTACCACCAGCGCGCGCAATTAAACTTTAACTAGATAGACATTAAATTAGCATAACTGCAGCAGCAGCAGCGGTAGGGAGAGCGGGCGCACTGCGGCGAGCTGCGGGATCGCGATTGCTCCCCAGGGGGCGATTAACGCGCGCCGAAAACAAAAGAGCAATCACATTGAGACTACGAGGGCGTTTCGCTTCTGACGCGTTTTTTTTCGCTTTGATTTTTTTTGTTCTCTTCTGCCCGCCGGCGAGTTGTATCTCATCTGTTTGCATTTTTTATTTAGTATTTTTTCCGTGATTAAATATTCATGGCGGGACACGCGGTGGATGCGTGCACCGCCCGCCGTTACGGGAGAAAAAAATGTCGGAGAAGAATTTTACCTGTCACTGATCGATGGGCGGGCATGGATGGTGATGATGTGATGATGTGATTTTTTCAATTTCGCATTGTTTTGTTTTGTCTTTCTGTTGTGCCTCTTTTGCGCTGTTCCACATTCCGTAAAAGCTTAAAAATTGTTCCACCTCCTACTCCTCCTCCTCCTCCTCCTTCTCCTCTGCCTTCTCCTCTTCCTCCTCCGCCTTCTCCTCCTTCTCCTCCTCCTCCTCCTGCACCACTTGTCTCCTCCTCCTCAGCTACCTCTTGTAAAAAGCTGGATACTGTCTTGAACTATTCTCTTTTACTCATCTTCCTTCCTTTCCTTTACCCCTCCCTCCTCATCTCTACTACTTTTCCTCCCCTCCCCTCTCCTCCCCTCTCCCCGTCCTCCCCTCCCCTCTCCCCGTCCT
>NW_014583168.1:6112-6440 GCF_000485595.1 Priapulus caudatus
ACACACACACACACACACACACACACACACACACACACACACACACACTCACGCACGCACGCACGCACTCACCCACTCACACACGCACGCACGCACGCACGCACGCACGTAGATAATTATCACCGTTGTGTATCCTATATATCATAATCACGTGACAGCTTCAATTGTCGGCTGCGAGAGCGCGTCCGGGTTTTGCGAACGATCGCGCTGGATGGAGCGAAAATGCGGATGAAAGATCTGTACGGAGTCGAGCGGAGAGAGAGAGAGAGAGAGAGAGAGAGAGAGAGAGAGAGAGAGAGAGAGAGAGAGAGAGAGAGAGAGAGAGAGA
>NW_014583169.1:0-1028 GCF_000485595.1 Priapulus caudatus
TATATGTCACTATGTGTATGTGTGTGTGCGTGCGTGCGTGCGTGCGTGCGTGCGTGCGTGCTTATGCGTATGTGAATGCGATCCTATCAAATTCTCATTGGTTCTCAAAGAAAAAATCTAAAGTCTAGTGACTTTGCTGCAAAAGGATGTGCGGAGGCCAAGGTCGAACTCCGGGGGAGGGGAGGAAGGGGAATTAAGAGTGAACTCTAAGAAAGGTCGCTGGGCGGAGGTCAGGGCGAGTCACCAGGGGGCGCTAGCATACCTCCTTCACCGCGATGTTGATGTGGGCGGACGTGTAGCCGTCGGACACCTTGGACAGAGAGCTGAGGTCGAACTTCGCGTCCAGCCGGCCGCCATGCTTCTTAATGAGCGACTTCCAGAGAACTGCAAGCAGCCGCCGCAATTAACTACATTATTAATTGCATTAATTACATTATTAATTGCATTCATTAATTGATGTAATTTTAATTACGTCGTTTAATTTATCGAAAAAAATTCGAACGAATAAATCCGAGGCAGGAGCGTGGGAATTTATATACACTTTGTACACGAGTGCGCATGCACGAACACACACGAACACACGAACAGACACACATGCACACGTATGCACGCACGACACACACACGTACGCACGCACGACACACACACATACACACACATATACATATATATATCCATGGTATAACTTTTCGTTTATTGTACTGGTGCACACGTGTAATTACTTAGGAGCAAATAAATCGAAATAATTCGAATAAATAATTAAGATAATTCAAACAAATAAATCCCGCCCTGACCCGCTCCAAGGCGATGACTCACCGAACCTCGACGCGTAGTCCGGTCTCGGCAGCAGCACGATCTTCTGGAACGTTGCCAGGATTCCCTTGATGTCGGCGTCGAAGGGAGCGCGCGACGTACCAACAAGCAGCACACGCTCTCCCGGCACAAACTTCCTCACCAGCTTGGGAAGGTCCTTCTTGAGCCTCTTCGGGTCGCACTGCGAAAGACATCAATTTATTTATTTATTTATT
>NW_014583169.1:3114-6433 GCF_000485595.1 Priapulus caudatus
GCTGCTGCTGCTGCTGCTGCTGCTGCTGCTACTGCTGCCGTTACTGCTGCTGCTGCTGCTACTGTTGTTACTGCTACTGCTGCTAGTGCTGCTGCTGCTGCTACTGATGCAGCTGATACTCCTGCTGTTGCTACTATTTTTGCTACTACTGGTACTGCTGTTACTGCTGCTGCTATACGGTTGCTGTTGTTACAGCTGCTGCTACTGCTGATGCTACTGCTGATGTTACTGCTGCTGCTGCTGTTGCTACTGCTGCTACTGCTGTTGTTGTTATTGCTGCAGCTACTGCTACTACTACTGCTGCTGCTACTGTTGCTACTGCTGCTACTGCTACTACTGATACTGTTGCTAGCTAGTTGTTCCTGCTACTACTACTACTACCACTGCTGCTGCTGGTGCTGCTGTTGCTGCTACTGCTGCTGCTGCTGCTACTGCTACTGCCACTGTGATACCGCTGAGGTTACTGCTGCTGCTGCTGCTACTGCTGCCGTTACTCCTGCTGTTGCTACTGCTGGAGTTGCTGCTACTGCTACTGCTGCTGCTACTGCTACGGCTGCTGCTGCTGCTGCAGCTACTGGTGCTGCTGTTGCTGCTGCGGTTACTGCTGCTGCTGCTGCTACTGACCCTGCTGTTGCTCCTGCTACTGCTGCTACTGCTGTTGTTGCTGCTACTGCTGCCACTGATACTGCGGCTACTGCTGCTGTTAGTGCTGCTGCTACTGCTACTGCTGCTGTTGCTACTGTTGCTGCTGCTGCTACTGTTGCTACTGCTACTGATACTGTTGCTACTGCTGCTGCTGCTACTGCTAGTGCTACGGCTACTGCTGCTACTGTTGGCTGTTGCTACTGCTACTACTGCTGCTACTGCTACTGTTGCTACTACTGCTGCTGCTACTGTTGCTACTGCTACCCCTGTTGCTACTGCTATGACGCACGCAAGCACTCACTCACGCACATTTGCACGTACGCGCGCATACAGGCACACACTCACGCACGCCCGAACGTAATGTCGGCACGCATGCACGCAGGCACGCACATACAAACTCAAATACCGCCCACACACACACACACACCCGCGCGCACATGACGCACGCATGCACACACGCACACGCGGATACACGCACGCGCACGTAAAAGGAGAACATAAAGATACGTAGAACAGGGAGACATAGGAAGATACGGAGAGAACGTGAACGAGACGAGATGGTAACCTAGCTAGGCTGTCGTATGTAATATTACAACACATACACACGCACACAAACTTTTGATAGATATAGATATAGATACATACCCTGGAGAACCCACGGGGTCACATGTGACCCACTAAAAATAAGGGGCACTGTCATGTAGCTGGTTGGTCTCAGCAACCTAAATATGTTTTTATTACCTCTATCACCCAGTGTCCCAGTGACCCTATTTGTGCAAGGCCTATAGACAAACACATAACGTGATAAACATATAAAGTGTTTATTTATAGGCCTTGTATCTGTGACTGTCTGTTAGTGACATCCAGAGAGATATGATACAAGATTGCGTGGCACAGCTTTGCTGTTGATCATGAGCGCTGCACGCGGATGAGACGCGCAGTTCCGCGGGATATGCGCACGCGACCGCGGGGATGTTCAAGTATGAAGCGCTGTCCGCAGTGGAGACGTGCGCCAAATTCGAGGCCCGGCGCACGTCTCCACAGCAGTCAGCGGATGGTCTGTAGTTTTAGAAGATAACAATAAAGACTTTGTTCTAAATGAAAACTATCGGCTGCTCCTGCTGCGGTTGCTGCTGCTGCTACTACTGTTGCTGCTGCTACTGCTACTGCTACTGCTGCTACTGCTGCTACTGCTGCTATTGCTGCTGCTGATGCTGCTGCTGCTGCTGCTACTGTTGCTGCTGCTGCTACTACTGATGCTACTGCTGCTGCGGCAGTTGCTACTGTTGCTGCTACTACTGGTGCTGCTGCTACTCCTGCTACTGCTGCTCTTGCTGCTGCTACTACTAGTGATGCTACTGCTGCTGAGGCTGTTGCTACTGTTGCTGCTACTGCTGCTATACTGCTGATGTTGCTACTGGTGCTGCTCTTGCTGCTACTGCTGCGGCTATTACAGCTACTGCCGCTGATGCTACTGCTGCTGTTGCTACTGTTACTGCTGCTGCTGCTGCTGCTACTACTGCTGCTACAGCTACTGCTGCTACTGCTGCTTCAGTTGCTACTACCATTGCTACTGCTGCTGTTACTGCTACTGCTACTGCTGCTGTTGCTACTGTTGCTGCTACTGTTGATAATGCTGCTGCTGCTGCTGCTACTACTGCAGCTGCTAACTGCTGCTGCTGCTGCTGCTGCTGCATGCTACTGCTGCTGCTAACTGCTGCTGCTGCTGCTACTGCTGCTGCTAACTGCTGCTGCTACTGCTACTGCTACTACTGCTGTTACTGCTACTGCTGCTGTTGCTACTGCTGCTGTTGCTACTGTTGTTGCTACTGCTGCTACTGCTGCTGCTACTACTACTACTACTGCTACTGCTGCTGCTGCTGCTGCTGCTGCTGCTGCTGCTGTTGCTACTGTTATGACGCACGCAAGCACTCACTCACGCACACTTGCACGTACGCGCACATACAGGCACACACTCACGCACGCCCGAAAGCATGTCGGCACGCATGCACGCACGCACGCAATACAAACACAAATACCCCCCCCACACACACACACGCGCGCGCGCGCGCTCACATGACGCACGCATGCACACACGCACACGCGGATAGACGCACACGCACGTGCGTTTAAAGAAAACATAGGGAACGCGCGCATACACACTCTATAAGCAGATCATTGCAACTGATTTTTTAGTCGTAAACGCAGATGTTTGCTTGCTTGATAAGAATAGTCAGCTGTTAGGGCTACGCGGCCGAACCGGGGTCGCGCGATGGCAGGTAGACATGAGTTCATCGGGTGAGTCAACGTGAAATGACAGGTGCGATAATGCTATCATGAGCGATGGCTGAATTTATTAGTGCACACGAACTCAACTCATAAGAAATTTGGCGAGTAGAAAAATCCACATAGTGACTCGGTGATATAGAGCATTCATATAGTATGAGAGATCACAGTAACGGCATTTAAGGGAGGAGTTATTCAGAGAGAGAGAGAAAGAGAGAGCGAGAGAAAGAAAAAGAGCGCGCGAGAGAGAAATAAAGAGAGAGAGAGAGAGAAAAAGAGGTAGAGAGATAGAGAGAACATGAGTAAGAAAGAGATAGCTAGAAAGAGAAAGGGCGAGAGGAAATACAGCAGTTACTGAGAACAGCTCATACTTCCAGAGTACATTAAG
>NW_014583170.1:0-6432 GCF_000485595.1 Priapulus caudatus
AGCAGCAGCAGCAGCAGCAGCAGCACAAGTAGCAGTAGCAGCAGCAGCAGCAGCAGCAGCAACAACAGCAGCAACAGTAGCACAAGTAACATTGTGACAGCAGCATGAGGAACATAGCAGCAGCAGCATGAGTAACATAACAGCAGCAATAGTGTCAGCAACAGCAGTAGTAACAGCAGTAGTGATAGCACATGCGACAACACAACTAATGACAGCAACAGTAGTGATGGTGATAATAACCATAATAATAACAATATCAACAACAACAATAATAATAATAATAATAATAATAATAATAATGATAATAGTACGTGTGGATTGCAGGACAAGGCTGCAGGCGATGACGAGGCACAGCTGGTAGATGATAACTTCTGCACGGCGCTGGAGTATGGCCTGCCACCCACCGCCGGCTGGGGCATGGGCATCGACCGGCTAGCTATGTTCCTCACTGACTCCAACAACATCAAGGTATACAGCCTACACGCACAGCATTCAGTTACCTGAGGTCGCAGGTCATGTAGTTAGCGGCTGATGATATCAAAGGTCATGTAGTTAGCGGCTGATGATGTCAAAGGTCATGTAGTTAGCGGCTAATGATGTCAAAAGTCACGATGTGAGCAGCTGATGATGTCATAGGTCACGCCTTTAGCACACCTGGTGCTGTCAAAGGTTATGTGTGAGCGGTTCTGATGCATGTTCCTCGGTTAACCGCGTTTAGCAGCTGTGATGTCCGCAGTCCACCACGCGAGGGCCTTGATGATGCACCTATTGTTATATCCAGCCGGATCGTCAATGGGATTAACTATTCTCCAGTAGCTGTGCATGCAACGGTGACGGTTCCTGCAATTGTTTTTGCCGTCACAGTTTTACGTTGGGTTTTCAGGAGTGGCTGTTTTTCCCTGCAAATGAAGCCAGATCTACCGCGGCACGGCCCGACTCGCTCACCCCACCAGAGCCAGCCCTAGCCCATAATGTAAGCGACTCACTAAAAAAAATACAAGCAAAGCTCATTTGACCAACTGCCTCGGAAACCGTTTGCGCCTTTTCTCGGCATACGTGAATCTGTTTGTGGTAAACGTGGTTATTCCTTGCGTGACGAAGACGAACTCTAGCTGTATCGACACTTCGTGGCTGATTCTGTCCTGAACATTGTTTTCGAGAATTGCGAGTTGTTGCGTTTCTTGCCCATGCGTTTATATCAACTTACTTATGTGACCAAAACCACTGTTGCTAGTATGAAGATCGTTTTTTCTGTCTTTCTTTAGCACGAACAATGTTACCGGGCTAACGCCACAGCTCCTACCAGTTAGTATTTGCTGAGATATACATACCTCCTACACACAACTGTTATTTCAGATACGCCAGATAGATTAAAAACTGATTCATTGCATATCATTTCATTTAATATTTACATACGGGACATCATGCAGTGGAGAAAAATCGACAGTCATTGCGATTGCAACGTTTCTTAACTGCTGACGCGACCGCGTTCGAGCCCCAATTTCCATATATTAATCAAGGCAACGCGACAATGCGTGATGCTACGAAGAAAAGTGCATATTATAGTCGATTTATCCCTCCCCGTGCTGGCAGCCCGTCCGGCTCCACTGACCGATAAAAACGGCCGACAGAAGATTCCTCTTGCAGTCCACGGCGAACGCGTTCGAGGCCATTCCCCATATATAATATAACGCAAAACCGGAACCATGGCCGTGCAATCTCCGAGAAAAGTGAATCTTATTAGATCGGTGTTACCATGACGGCACCACCGTGCTGCAGGCCGCTCGGCTCCAATCACCGCGTATTAAGTAACGGCGAAGATAAATTCCTCTGCTAGTTCAACGCGACCGACGTTCGAGGCCCAATCCCCTCATCTTAAATATACGGCATAACGCGCGAACCCCGGGCGTGATGCTGTCGAGCACAATACGCCGATATTAAAGATAGGATTTACCATGCACACGTGCTGGTCAGCCCGCCCGGCTCCACTTTGACCGTAATACAAACGGCGAAGAAAATTCTCTTGGCAGTCAACGGCGGACCGCGACGTCCGAGCCTTAATTCGCTCATCTCTCAAATCCACGTCTGTAGGCCGCCGTCTGTAGGCGACGTCTGTAGGTCCCAAGGAGCTCGCGTAGGGCAGTGTCGCACGCTGAAGTAGCGAAGTCGCGATTTTCGATGACGCTTTCTATCGCCTCCTTTTTAAATGCTTAACGTCGACGTCTTTACGTCAATTCATTTCCGCGACCTACCGTGCACGCGCGTGTGTGTATGTCACGTTCAGCAACTACTCTGCATGCTGCAACTACGTGGTGCATGTTCGCGTCAAAGCTATATAACTGCATGAGCGCACACGGTGCGGCACGCTGCAAACTTAACCCAGTTCGGACACGTAGGAGGAAGGAGCCGCGCTCGCTACCGTCTGTCTAGCAAGCTGCTATAAACGACGACGACGACGTCCCACATTCACGCGATGTCGGTAGCGTGTACGGCGAAGTCGCTGACAAATAAAAACCGCCGAGCGCTGAACGTCTGGCCCGGTAAAATCACGCGTGACTTCGTGTGTGTTCGTAGTGACTGACTCCAGCGCGGTTGCATGCCAGCCGACTGCAGTGTGGATGACTTCTTCTCACACCAACGATCTGCTATTCAGCTGACGGCAATACAAGCTGTCTGCAGTGGTGTGTGTGTGTGTGTGTGCGTGTCCGTCCATGCGTGCGTGTGTGCGTGCGTGTGCACGGGTGGCTGTGTGTGGGCAGAGATGCGCACACGTGATCGTGTGACAGTGCTGTAACTTATACACGCGTGCTTGTGATGCGATGAGTATATGGACGAACTGATGATCGCAGTGATGGCTCGCCATGCATCGCTTCTACTTATCTTATGTGCTTCTTCCTATCTACACATGAGCACCGCGCGCGCGCGCACGCCCACCCACCACCACGCACACCCACCCACGCACGCACGTACCCACGCACGCAAACACACATCGGCACACACGCTAGCCCCACGTCACGCATACATTCACGCACGCCGCGCGACACCCCCACCGCACGCACGCGAGCGCGCGCATACATCCGCCACGCACGCATCGCGCGCGCGCACACCCGCATGTCACAAAACCAACACACCCAATCCATGAACTAATAATAAATCATCACACCAACAACAGAAATCAACCAACAAGACCAACAACGACCGATGCCGACGACGATAACGACAACACAACAACAATAACAGATTAGTCGCAGGAAACAAAAAACCAAAAAACTACAAAAAAGCGAAACTACAAAACAAAAAACCAAAAAAAAAAACAAAAAAAACAAAGCGCTGTTCGTATAATCTGTGACTCTCGCCCCCCCCCCCCGCCGTCTAACCACCACCTCTTTCGACCGCATCGCAAAACCCACCTGTAGTTTCTGATTTATCACATTCGTCATTCACATCTGCACACTTACCGCCGACAGTTGCTGTCTCTTATCCATGGCGACACTGTTCTTGCCCACTTTGGTCACGCGGTCTAGAGGTCCATGACCCTTCCAAACAGACTGAAACAAGCTGAACGGCCCCTCGAGGGCATCTCGGTAGTTCGCGTAGCAGGCCAGGCGCATACGCTCAACGTAGATAGTCAGTCAGGTAGTTCAGAGGGTCTGCGAGGTATCCGTGTTTACGCATGCCTCTCGCACACACGCAAACGCGATCTCATCACACACATATCGAGCATACCTCCAATAATCACTACTCATAACTCATACCATCTTACTTGCTAACTCGCCATAAAGCTCGAGACCCTTAAAGTGGGCGACGCGCGCAGCTCTACATCTGTCATCGCAACGGTTGAAGGCGCCGTGTCACCTTCATTATACTAGCCCTATAATATCAAAATATTAATAACAGGGGTTAACACTCTTGTACAAACCCCACTGTCAATGAGGTTGCATTTTGACTGATGACGTTATCACACCGTATATAATCGTTTGCTGACGACAGTTCCGGACAGAACATCACTGCCCAGCGCTCACTCAACTAGAGTACTAGACTGTATACCACTCGCACTCATGCCCGTACTAGGTTTTACCGCTGGTGGGGACTCGTCTATCGCACGTCAAGATTATAAAAAGCATTCCCTGGGTAAATGATAGCCGGGCCGCACGTACTACCTACCATCCGGCCCCGTAGCCACGGGGAGGGGGGTTCGTGGGTTCGATATCCGAACACCCCCCCTCGAGCCTCTCTCCCCCCCAAACACAAATTTTTTGTTGTTGAAAATTGTGCAAGAATTTCACCTCAGGCCGCTCCCTTCTAGTGTACTATTGCAAAATCGGCCATTCGTGCGGGAGGGTGTACAGTCTAATCTACCCACCCTCTCATCACACCTCCCCCGCTCGGTCGCTTTGCGCCCTCGCCTTGGTCGCTTCGGCGCCCGAGCAGGGGCGTGTACAGGGGGGGTCGCAGGGATCCGGACCCCCCCTTGCTCGCGCAGACAAAACGCATCTAGGTGTAATTTTAAAACTTTCTGGGGAGCCGGCCCCCACACCCCTCCTCTTCCGTGCTCCCGCACTATGGGTTACGCGTTAGCCCCCCTGGTACAAATCCTGTACACGCCCGTGCCGAGCAACTTGCCAACGATTGAAACGAACCCCCCAATAGAAAGCTGGCTAACGGGCTGCTACATAGGACAGCATACACCGCAGCTATTGTATCTACTATTGTATTCTACTGTGGAGCCGAGGTACCTACGTGGACCACATGCACGCTCTTGCATCTACCTATTTGTATCTACATGCTGGAGCCTCCCGAGGCCATCACGGGACACCATGCACCGCTATCATTTGCATCTACCTAAATTGTCTCTAACGTGGGGCCTGGGGTATATACCGGTACATACAGTGGTCACGGTATACATAACGCATGTCATTGGCGCAACGGTGCAACCTCCGTGACATAATGCGCTCTTCGCTACGCTCAATTCACGAAGTCCGCCGCGTACAAGGCTTAACTCTTTCACGGCCACATATAAAGGTAACTCCTCTTTATTAATGCCTGAATTTTTGGCAACATCTATTCTTTCTCGGCTCCGGAGATATGCGCATGCCGTCGAGCACCGTTTCAGCGCGTGCAGTCGCCGCCTGGAGACCGCATTAATATAGCTTGCTGAGAGAGCAGAGCGAGAGAGAGAGAGAAGCGAGAGAGAGAGAGAGAAGATAGAGCGAGAGCTAGATGCGTAGAGAGCCGGTGGGATCTAAGACAAGTGCAGGCGAAGATATCTGAGGGCGGAAGCACAAAAAGAGCTGAACGAGCCGCCAATGAGAGGTCATTCCAGACCAGGACGGTAGGGATGAATATAATGATTTTGTACCCCTACAGGCTGGGCGCTTCCTAATTATAACGCCAGGTTCTACTCGATAACAATTCATTAAAGACATATCTATGCTGGCGAATACCTCGAACCATATTACCTACATAATAATCACCCACATCAACTCTTCTGGTGAGCTCTGCGCATCTCTAACACACAACCTAGCCAGATTATGTACTTGACTGTATATGCAGGCGGGACTTTACATGCCAGTCTCTTCCTATCTCTTAAGGAGGTCTACTGATGGCAATGTTATTAATAAATTATTGGCTAGGATAACTCCTCTCATTTTAAAGCATATTTTACCAAAACATTATTTTTCTCGCGAGCTATGGCGCATGCGCCGAGCACCGTTTGCCGGGGCATGCAGTACGGACTGAAGGCAACGGCATAATAAAGCTGCTGAAGAAAAGAGTGCGAAAGAGACAGAGGAGAGACAGATAGAAGAGAGCGAGAGAGAAGAGAGAGAGAGAGGGAAGAGAGAGAGAGAGAGAGACGAGAGAGAGCTGCGAGGTGGGAACCAGGAACTAGAGGATCCGGAGATAGCCTGAGGCGGAGAAGCAAAACGAAGGCGAACCAGAGCCCACTGGAGTCATGGCAAGGACGGTCGGGAGAATGCATAAGGATTTGTTGCACCTTACTAGGTTAGGCGCTCTCTCTAATTAATCCAGACCAGTCTACTGACTCACAGTACTACAGAAATCTATGCTGAGTATCACCCCGCTAACCATCCTATAAGTGCATATTACTCAAAAATATAACACTCTGGTGAGTCTTATTGCATGCTCTCACACACTAACCTAGCATATTGTGTCCTGAGCTTGTATATCATGCAGCGACCTTACTGCCCTGTCTTCTTCCTGTCCTCTTCAGAGAAATGTACTGAGAACTATCATCATAGGAAAGTATGCAGATAACTCTTTTTATTTAAATGCATAATTTGGCATACTATATTTTTTCGGTAAGATCATTATGCTCGTGCGAGCGATAGCACCGTTCTCAGGCGCGCCAGTCCAACTGATAGCACAACTGCCATTAAACCATAATAAGTGCTGCTCTGAAAGATAGGAGCG
>NW_014583171.1:0-6432 GCF_000485595.1 Priapulus caudatus
AGCGTTTCTCACACATCCACTGTAATTATTCGCGCCATCTGTCTCTTTTCCTCGTCGTCGTCTGTCTCTCCCCCCGCATTTGTTACTGGCGAAACAAGTTGCCTAATTGCCCAGGACAGGTATTCTCCGCACGATCTATTCTATAGAAATGTACGCATACTCCCGCGGTCCTTCGCGTTCCCTCGCGCTCCTTCTGTCTCACCCAAAGCCGAAATTCGACCAACTGAAGATGGCGCGTGTACTTCTGGAACCGGATGAGACTTGCGCCAAGCCCCGCCTCTCTCTCTGGGTTCCTGTCCTCTCGCGCGCGATACTGTATGTCACCACACCGGACATTTCCTACACCAGATCTCCTCCCCCGTCTCTCACTCTGGTCTGTCCTACTGCCAACCACGTACATCCCACACACACACGTTTCTCACCCTCCTCCGGCCCGTCTTCTCCTCCGATCCGTCTCTCGCCCACGTTCTCACCGATCCCCTGCCCCGGTCTCTCTTCTGGTCTGTCTCTGCCCCCACCGCACTTAACTCACCATCCGTGCCACACACGCGGCCTCACTCCACTCTCTCACTCTACCTGACACTCGTCATCCACATCCCCGGTTCCTACCCTCCCACCTCCGCACACCGCACGCCCTCTCTCTCTGTCTGTCTCTTCCTCACGTTCCCACCGCATACACGCATCCCTCCCCGGTCGTCTCTCTCCTCCGTGTCCAACTGTTCACCCGTCCAACCTCACGCCCAGCGAACCGCCCCAGTTCTACGACCATCCCCCAGCCTCCCCGTTCTCTCTCATCTGTCTCCTCCCCACGTTCTCACCCTCCCTCCCCGTCTCTCTCTCTCTCTGTCTGGTTCTGCGCGCCACGTTCTCCACCATCCCTCCCCTCTCTCTCTCTCTCTGTCTGTCTCTCCCCACGTTCTCACCCTCCCTCCCCGTCTCTCTCTGTCTGTCTCTCCCCACGTTCTCACCCTCCCTCCCCGTCTCTCTCTGTCTCTGTCATCGTCCTCTCCCCCCGCCTTCTACATCCGCTCCGCCTCCCCGTGCTCTCTTCTGTCTGTCTCTCCCCGGCCGTGTCTCACCATCCTCCCCGTACTCTCTCTCTGTCTCCTGTCTGTCTCTACCCCACGTTCTCCCTCCCTCCCCGTCTCTCTCTGTCTGTCTCTCTCCACGTTCTCACCCTCCCTCCCCGTCTCTCTCTGTCTGTCTTCTACACTCCGACCACCAGCCGCCACGCCCACAGCCTGTCCACTCGGCCAACACACTTCACACCGCCACAAACGCACGCCGCTCGACCCCACGTCCTAACCTCAAACAGTCATCTGTCTGTCTCTTCCCCAGTCTCAAACCATCCTGGCGCGCCGCGCTCTCTCTCTCTCGTCTGTTCTCTCCCTCGCGGTTCTGCACCACCCTCCCCCTACCCCGTCGTCTCTCTCATCCTCTGTGCCTTCCCACGTTCTCGACCATCCCTCACACCACACACCCCAGGGTCTCTACCACACTAACTATGCATCTGTCTCTCCCCCCGCGTTGCTCACCAACCCAATCCCTACCCCCGTCTCGTCTCTCTCCCTCTGTCTGTCTCTCCCCCGCGTTCTCCCCCACGTCCCCCCCGTCCTCTCTGTCTGCTCACGTATACCACTGAGGAACCGTTCTCGAGCCATACCGCCGCGCTCCTCTCTGTCTGTCTCTTGCCAAGGCACGGAGTTCTCACCATCCCTAACCCACGTCCGCCTCTTCTGTGCTATCTCTAACCACACGCAGCCGATGCTCGCACACATCACACCAGAAGTGCCAGCACCGCGACACACACAGCGTACAACTTCCACGAGTATCTGCATCATGCCAGCTACCAGCGGCGAGCACACATGGAGCATACAGTGCACATGCACATGACGCGCACCCTCACACACACACACAGCGCCATCGACATCGACAGACGCGCGGGAGAGACACACAGGAGCACACACGCACAGCCCAACAACACAGCAGAATTCAACAGGACAGTCCGCAGCCGAAAACATGAGGGAGTGTGCTGAGAAACGCGTGGGACAGCCAGACCCCCAGAGAGACAACACACAACAGACCACGACATAACACTGATTCACTCGGACATACTCAGAGATCAACAAGCACAGGTGAGATAACGGCGGGCGGAGACACAGACCAATCGCACGAATCCGTCACACGACGACACAACGCACCAGACAGGGTGCACACAACTGCGGGAGAGACACCACCACGACCCAACACAGTGCAACCGGCATGAGATGTACACCCGCCGCCTATCTACGTGCGCCACTTACCGTACACATCCTCGCCCGGGAGCATCGGATGTGGGCGATCCGTTGTTGCGAAACGCCATAACCGACCCATCGACCCGGATGCTCACGATGAGTCGTCTGTTACTGGATAGACCTCCTGCGGAGGCTCCGGGGTGAGTTAACGTGCGGAGAGAGCAGGACCCACAACTAGAGGCGGGGCACGTGGCAGAGGATGGTGATGAACGTGGGGGACAATCCGAGAGAGCAGAACGAGGGAGCCTCTACCAACACACATACGAATGGTGAGAGACTGTGTCCGGAGACCGGGCACATCCTCTCACCACCACAGGGACGAAGGGAATCAAATGAGGAAGCTCACCGAAGAAAGCTAGGCAGAGAAGACCCACAGGTACGACCGCGGAATTGGGAAACGAACGGGCTGAGAGTGGTCCTAGAGGTCTGAGCCCCAAAATTCGCAGTGGGAGGATGCGCCCTCACCAACTCGGAGATGCGGGAGGAGTGGGACCGACAAGTGAAAAGGCGCCATAAAAGAAGAAGACGCGACAGTAGAGCGCGGAAGAGGACAAAAAAAAATCGAGAGAGACCGCAGCGACTACAGGGCAATAGAACGTGGGCGGGAGAGCGGCAGAACCCACACAAGCTCACAACGTACGACCCCGGTTCACACACACACACACACACACACACACATGAGCCACATGATAACATGATAGGATGAGAGCACACACACATATGATAATGATAATATCAGAAGTGAATAATAATCGATTCTATTATTATTAATTCCTGATAATATACCAATAATCCCGCGATCTCTGTTTGTGGATAGACAGACCAGACGGCTTGCACCTGTCAATGCAATACTCATCATCGGCTAGTGTGAAAGGATTTGTTTTGAAATCATTGCGTAGCAACGCAAAATTGGGATAAATATAGCGAAATATATTCTCACCTATAATAGCTGACATGTTACTAATTACACCAACTTGACAAACACTCCGAATTTATGCGGTTACAGCATAGTATATTGGAATTGAACACATCATAGCACAATGGCACATTTTATTATAGCGTCAGTTAACTTGCAAGTGGTGCCTACAAAAGAGGTGCACCCATAGTGCACCCGATTCAAACAAAATCACATCGAATTCTGTCTAGTTAACGCGGTGCCCGAGATTCGCAAGAAATGGCGGCGGAAATCAAAACGAGTAATCAAGATTCTAATTGTGCATGTTTTTGTAACATAGCTAAATACGAAGGTTCTAAGACATGATGACGCACGACTACACGGGTCTGACTAGCTAGCCGTCATGTCAATGTCTTAGCTTCGGCTTACAAGCTGCCCGCTCTGGCGTCATCAGATAAACACTACTATATTGTTTTCCGATTTGTCTAGTGGCAAACTTGTCACATTTCACATTTAATCCTCGTGAAGTGTTTACATAGGAGCATAAATTTGTATTGAGAAAAAATTCTCATAGATTTTATCCAGGAAATGTGTTCGATCGTATAGAATCATTTGTTTTTGTAATCACTCTTGATCAAAAGAATCCGCGGTATTCTCAAGCTAGGTTATATTTCTCCATGTCAGGCAGCGCCGACCACCGGGCTAGAAGACACAGCAATAGTAACTAAGCTATCTTACTGGCGGTTACGAATACTTGTGAACCCTGTGCCGTCACAAATACACTAGCCGTCACCAAAACATAACCACGAGTGACGTCACACCTTGGGTACAAATACGTGTGACGTCCCGACAAAGGCTCAGATATGCGTTACGTCACAAGTGTGCCGACGTCACCGCCGGCGTGAATAATGGAATAGAATGAATACTATGATGTAGCTTTATTCCCCTCACGGTGTCCCTCTCGCTCCAGTAGCATCCGAGCCGTACGCGATCCACTATATGCCGTCTATTGTCACTGCAAAGCGACGTGCTGGAGAGGAGAACAGTGCAGTGAGCGCGAACGTCGCGGGGTGCTGTCCACGTTAGCGTTGCTGGGCGCGCGCCTCCCGCTCCGCAACTACTGGCTACTTACTTGGCCAATGCTAGTTGATAGAGCACATAAAATCGGCAGAAGTGATTCGCGAGGGTAGCGCTATCCCTGAGCTCAATGTTCTCAAATGTGACTCACTCACTTCCCCTCTCTGTGCCTCCCTCTCTCAACGAAGTACCGCATCTCTCTGTCGCGATGGCACGTTCTCGTCGCGTTATCATCTCTCATCAGCTTCACCACTGACGGCCGTTGCCATGGCGACGAGAGTTTCTGTATGCTTTCCATGCCTGGAGAGCGTAGTATATATATATATATATATATATATATATATATACAATGTATCAGTAGTAATTTTCTGTATTAACAGTAATATTTTCATGGGGAATTAATAAGAAAACGTTGTTTACAGAACTAATAATGGCCCAACATAAAAGTAAAAATTACACATTGTGTCTTGTTGCGATATATAAACAGTGAAACTTATTACCATTTATTATACATAATATACTTGTAATAATGGTACACTATTCACTATTTTTCGTTCCTATGGCATGTTTAGATTGTATTAACTATTAATAATATTATGGGTCTACTAACCTCAGACCATAATTATTATTGACATGTGTATGTGCCCGCAGATGACATCAGACTATAATCCATACAACAACATCATAATGACGGCATAACTAGATAAGGGCAATTGATTAGACGTTAAATAGTAAAGATGCATCTCAGCGTCTGTAATAACAAATAAGACTTACTTTGAAACATACCGCTCTAAATGTATGACGTTAGCGGCTACCAATGTTTTAAAATATATATTTTTTTTTCAAATCTATATTTTTCTATTGCCGTTCTAAGACAGCTACGTTTTGTTCCTAGCTGGGGCAATTGAAGAATTTTACTGATCATATAGCCGCGAAAATAAATTCCTTAAATTCTCATTTCGTGAATCATCCTTGTTGTTGGGGCCTACACCTGAAGCCTAGTTATAACCGTTAATGCGTCGGTCTTCGGATTCTAGAGTAACATAACCGTTTAATTAATTCGCGAACGCATTCATGGGAGCCTTGCACGCACACGTTTACAGCTTTTTCGAGAAAACTAACTATAAGAAGTTGTGGGTCGAGCGGGCTCAGTGTTAGTCTGATGCCACAGCATCCGATGATTGGGGCACGTGAGCTGCATGTCGACTAGCCAGCGAGTTATACAGGCACACACGCTTAGCCACAATGTCTGAGCAACAAGATGCTTGCCACATCAGATATCATGCTATGTCACAAAATCTCCCCCCCCCACGCACACTCCGCTGATCACCGAACTTCACTGCTCGCGAAAGATGCAGTGACCCGTTAAACGTGTGTGTCGCCAAGGCAACGGATACAGAGCCGACGGATAGTTGATCACGTTTCTGTGTGCAGACGGCAGCCGTATGTATGGCCAGCGTTTACAGGGCACACCTCTGATTGTACACACATATCTTTCGCGTGTCTGACTTCGTTTCTTCTGCTGCGATATGCAAATCCCGAAGACTAATTATATGCGTGTGGACGTGCTTGCGTGAGTGTTTGAGCACTCGCGTGCGCGTGGGTGTCCGTACGTGTGCGAATTTGTGTGTGCGAGAGCGCGTGTGTGTTTGATTTTCAGCGCGTGCATTAATTGTGATGGTGCGCGCACGTGTGATTTAAACAAAAAGTCAGAAGTAATAGTTATGTAACAGATTACATAGTCATGATTGCTGAGCCGAGAACGATAGATTGATCAGGATCACTCGGCAAGCCTTCGCAACGCGCTCTGTCAGACGATAAACATCAGACAAGCAGCCCGCTGGTTGCCTCTCCGTGCTCAGCTCCTCGCGGGCAAATCTGTTCTTGTTATAATGTAATTATTGGCATTACTTTCCGCCGCATTTGTTAACTGCGAAAATTGCTAATTGCACAGATAGCGAGATTTTAAGAAATTACGCAATCCGACTCGCGCGCACCAGCGAATTGACAAATGAGATGGCGATGGAGGTAATGCAGAGGCCGCCGGCGAATGTATGCACACACATACTCGTCATGCCTGACACGGTACATGCCACAACACACGCACACTACATTTCGGTCAGACAATACACACACACATCACACACAGATCAACATTCGCACACG
>NW_014583172.1:0-6429 GCF_000485595.1 Priapulus caudatus
AAAACTACGAGATTAATGACGTTACTTGTGAAATCTGAACTGCAGTGGTACGTCAGGCATGCGCCAGTATGCACCGATAAGCTTCATGAGTTATGTAAGAGAATAAATAATAAGATAAATCATTCAGATAATCTTTACAAGAAATTTGTAAACACAGGCACGCACATACACATGTACCCACATAAACACACACACGCGCGCACGCACGCACGCACGCACGCACGCACGCACGCACGCACACACGCACACACACACCCACACACACGCACATACACATGCACCCACATAAACACACGCACGCGCGCGCACGCACGCACGCACTCACGCACGCACGCACGCACTCACGCACACACACACACACACACACACACACACACACACACACACACACACACACACACATATATATATATANACGTCTGGTGCAAACCTGCAACGCGATGCGATCGGTCGCACGGCTTCATCCCGTGTGTATGCAAGATTTCGAAGTAATGATTCGACTGGCGAGTTTGCTAGGGAGGGAAACATCGGGCCAGACGACGATTGGTCGTCGTTTTGTTAGTGGCGTATGTATATCACGAGTGTTGATTAGATATATTATATAGTTACATAAAATAGGATATATAAAGTACTAGGTGTGGAGCTATATAACATCATTGTAAGTGGCGTAAACCACAGGGAGGGGTGGCCCAGGGAGAGTGTGAAGCGAGAACGCAATGTCGGCGGTGTGCAGCAGAGGGTGGTGGAGGGTGTGAGAACAGAGCCGCGGGCACGGGCGGGGGCTTTTAAACAAATAATTAGGTGAACGAATTGGGAAACTTATAATTTAATTTTAATTAAATTTAATTAATTAATTAAAAAAAGTAAATAATTAAAGTGTAAAAATTAGGAGCGGCGACGTAGATGCACTCGCCCATCCCCTGTGGGGTTTTCGAACTATGGGACTTGTCGGAGCTAGTGGGTCTATTAAAATGTAAATTTAAATAAACTTAAAAATTAAAAAATTAAGAATTAAAATTAAAAATTAATTAATCTAATTAATTTAAAAAATAAATAAATAATTAATTAATTAAAACATTAGACTATAGAGTTCCGATACCCCGATCGCCTGTGTGTGTTCTCCGGACATAGCTGGTTTCGGACTAGTGGGTTTTCGGACGTAGTGGGGCCTTTCAGACGTATGGGCCGTCGGACTAGCGAGCAGTCACGCGATGAGGCGAGGTTGTAAGTCAGGTTATACTTTATGCGATGCATGTGACAGAGATTTGGGAGGAGGAACGTTTAGGAGACAATACCGAGGGGATTTAATGCTCACAGTGATACCTTCCCCGCCTGCCGCAATGACGTCATTTGATAACAAGCTTGTGTTAGGACAATCAAAGAAATTCACACTACTATTCGAAATTTTATCTATGCTCACCGTTCTCGAGAGATTCTCATCAGCGATGTGAAACGCGAGCGCCGCCTCCACCTGGGGCTAGTGTAAATCAGAATCCACGCTGGAGCGTTCATGAATATCACCATGCTGCACCGGTATCGTGACGTCACGATCCATGGGTGAAGATTTCGCCCGAAGAGAGATCGAGAAATATCGACTAGTAAGTTAATTTCTTGGATTTAACACAAGATGAATATGAATTCATCGTTTTCAACGAAAGCCAATGAGCTTATTTCATTCATTGAAGGAAACGGTTGCAGAAGACGTGGGTCGTTCTCTTGCTGCCAGAATAAACCTTCATGGAATGCCACCGGACAACAACTTCGTTTATTAAACGCTAAGTACGTGTTGTATTGCGATGTGCGTGGGTTTCGAACTACGTGCGCCCGTCAGACTCACAGAAAACATATATATCTGCCTATAGGAAAACATGGTAAAATTCGGCGACCACCTGCGTATTTGCGAATTTCAGAGCGCCATCTTTTTCGTACGGCCGACGGCGATATGCACATAATATATACGTATATATCCTATGCGCACTGGACATAGTCTCCGTTCGACGATTTTACCGCCCGCACCTCTTTCAGACGTCGCCTCTGCGACGGGCTGAGACGCTAGCGAAAATCTTTATCGCATGCACTTAGTGCTGACGACGTGCTCGCTAGGAAAATTGCAAAAGTTCAGCGAAATACTGCTTTCGTCGGCAACTCTAGGGCATCCAGTAAACTCCGTTTTTTTCCGATTCCGTGTTGGCTATATACACATTTCGAATAATTTCTCAGTTTCACAAGAGGAAATATCGGATTTGTGCCGTATTTCGGCCCGTTCGCGCCGAGAATATAGAGCATGAGGTGAAATTATGCATTCAACCCATTTTCGTGCTAACCGCCTATAGGAAAGCATGGTAAAATTCGGCGACCACCTGCGTGTGAACCTTGGCTTTGTAATGAATGCATTAGAGATGAAAATTTTATGAAAATGAAGCGTGGAATTAAAATAAATATTTCGTTTTTGTTTTCTCGCCATATTTACGCCTAAATGTACGCCTGTTTCCGTAGAATTTAGCGCATATAATTATTCGACATTTGTCATGCGCGTTGACTGATACAATGCAGGGGCGGCGCCACAGGGGGGGCAGGGGGGGCGGTCGCCCCCCCCCATCATTTGCAAGACGTAGAAAAGAAGAAGAAGAAAAAGAAAAAGAAAAGAAAAAGAAAAAGAAAAAGAAAAAGAAAAAGAAAAAGAAAAAGAAAAGGAAAAAAAGAAGAAGAAGGAGAAGAAAAAGAAAAAGAAACATCTTGCAAATGTTTTGCAAATGATGGGTGTGGTGGGGGGGTCACCCCCCTCCCCATCATTTGCAAGAAAAGGTAAAGAAGAAGAAGATTCTTGCAAATAATAGGGGGATCGCCCAAAAATGAGTGATGTAGCCAAAAGCTGACCACTTTCATCGAAAAATCGAAAAATTAAGTGTCGAAATTCATTCGCATATAAAACCTGTGCTTAATTTGATAATGCGTATGTCAACGTGTTATATTCGGCTTTGAGAGTCCGCAAGGTTGGGACCTATCATTTGTCGATGATGCTCGTTTCCTCGCTGAAAGGTAGGCACACTTGCAGGTGTTAACTAACTATAAATTATAATAACGCTTCAGACCTGGACGCTCTAATCAGAGGCCGTATCTAGGAAAAACAGCGCCGGGCAAGTGTTAAAATTGCGGCCCTTCAAATTCATATACGGGCCAATGAAAAAAAAAATGAAAAAAATTGGAAGTTGAGTTTTATGGTTGGTTCCTCAGATTAAGGATGCAATAACTTCTAAACTCACAGCTAGCTATCTCAGTCCAGAGTAACAGGGGTGTTAGCTAGAGTTTTGTACAAGGGGGGGGGGGGGGGTCTAACGCGTAACGCCAAACTTGCGAGCAGCGCGAAGGGGGTCTGGAGGGCCCTCCCCCACAAATACATTTTTGACATTAGACACCCTTAGATGGACTTTTCCTGCGGGCGAGCAAGGGGGGGTGCGGGACCCCTGACCCCCGCTTCCCGCTGTACATCGCCCTGTAAGTCAAGTTTGTCAATAAAAGATTGATATTATTGTTCAAAGAATATCATTTAAGTGGCAGTTTTTTTTTTTCTTTGGGCTTTTTGGGGCGTTTTTTTTCGCTTTGGCCTATTTTGCGCCTTGAACATGCGACGCGGCCGTGGCCCCCCTTGCCGACGCTCCCCTAGAAATACGCCACTGCCTGCTAAATAATATCTTACATGATTTCTCTCTTTTTACAGCTCCGGCCACGATAGTGGAGGATGGTTATGATGATTCGGTCTGATCGTTCGTGTACACGTTAGGCATGTTGTGTGTGTGTGTGTGTGTGATGTGTGTGTGTGTGTGTGTGTGTGTGTGTGTGTTGGTTTGTTGTGGGTTCGGGTGTGTGTGGTGTGCTGTTGTGTGTGTGTTGTGTCGTGTGTGTGTGTGTGTGTGTGTGGTGTGTGTGTGTTGTGTGTGTGCTGTTGTGTGGTGTGTGAACAGCGATCGATATTAGGCGGCGTCAGCTGAGGAGCCAGCCTACAGCCGGCTGCTGCTGATTGAGCGGCGGGCGAGCATACAATGTAGCTGGCGTATTGCGGTGGTTATTCGTAGTGTTTGTGATCGTATGGGCGTAATTCGCTGGCGGAGGTATGCTGCTGTGCGCTTTCTCTCGTAAGTGTCCTCTGTCTAGTTTTTAGTTAGTGTGTGTATGCGCACGCGCAGCGCGGGCGCGTCGTGTGTGTGTGTGCGTATGCGGCGCGGTTCATCTCTCTCCGGTATGTGTTTCTCTGCCTCTACATAATAAACAATTTATTGGTTCAAGTGGCTAGCGAACATAATATTTTAAAGCAAATCACTGGTGTGGGGGGGGCCCACAAGTTCCGGAGACTCTGTTTAAAACGTGTCCAGGTTCATAGCATTTGAATGTTCAACGAGAATCCTAGCTAAGTTCCGGAGACGGACCCATTCGTTCGAACATAGCCGTGTTCCAGAGGCATACACATTCAAGCAAACTATTAGTTCGGCCAGAGCTACCATTTTCAGGTCTGAGTTCGTTCTCAGGAGCGTGTTTGTGGTGCACGTAGGCACGTGCGTGCTTGCGTACGTAGCACGGGGAGTTGGTCGTGCGCTGCGTGTTGTACGTAGCAGTGCGTGTTGTGGTGGCACGTGAAAAGTGCGTGCGTGTGCAGTACAAGTGCGCACGGCGTGTCACAGTAGCAAGGTTAATACGAACTGCTTATTACCGCAGGGGGGGCTGCAAGGACAGTTAAGCCGAGACCATGGGAGTGTTGATATAAAGGTTGGTTTGGTATCACCGACACTGTTCAGAGGACTCCCTGATCAACTTCCAGTGGGACTACGCGCTGAAATTGGTGCATGCTTGAAAAAAAAGACGCAATTTTGCAATGATAATGTTTCTGAATAGAAGCACGCTCTCACCGCATGTGTGGTGGTACTCATATTAAGGAGATAAATTCGCTACAAGAATTGATACCACTTTAATGGGCTTGATGATGGATTTCGCATAGGCAATTTTTTCGCAAAATGAGATTTTTGAGCAATTTTTTTGCCACAAAATATGAATTGCCCAAAATACATTTTTGCTCACATATTTCAAAAATCCTTTCCACCTAAGAATTGAAACTTTTAAGTAGAAGTGCCCATATGTAAATATCGTGAATAGTGTGTAAACAGGCCAATTTCAATTTGCTTTTGCTAACAAAGCAAGTTAAATATTGCTCAAAGTTAACACTTTACTATACGTTTAACTTGCATCGGCCTTTTCCTTCGGTAATAAAGAATCGACTATCCGAGATCGCTGGGCTAACTGGTCACTCGGACATCGCATTGTTCCGGATGTCCTGGCAGCCTGCTACATTTGATTGATAGTAATTGCAGCGGCACCTATGTAGCATGGGACTGAATTCTTAGCAGCATGAGCAGCTTCTTATTGACACCGCATTAGCACAGTCCGGCACAANAGCTCGGCAGCTCACACGTGTAGAGAGTTGCAAATATCTTCACACACTCGCGGCAGCATAGCTGGTTATAGAACAAACATTCCCCATCCACTACAAGAAATCTCCGCATTAATATCCCTATATATCATCTTTCTCCTGTCACATTGCGATACCCATAGATATCACAATATGTTATCCATATTTGCTATCAGAGACATATTGACATAATATAGTCTGCTATAGCTATTTAGGATGAGCCTGTCTGTGTATAACCCGATATTTACGGTGGACCCGCGCACTGGAAATCATCACTATCTATAACTGCATACAAGAATATCCCATTAACCCGTAGATAGCGGGGCAAGTCTGCGCTCACCGTATCAGCAGCTACTAAACCACTGCTACGAAACCATTCACGTTTACGAGGTATTTTGATTTCTCATTTTAATTTCTAATTATTACCAGGTATTCGACACGCCAGCGTATATATACGTGCAGACAACCCCGCCTACCATCCGTTTTCAAGAGTCTTTAAGAGAAGACTATATAGGATCTTCGCATAGCGGTAAGGATCTCCCCCGGTCGGCATAAAGATGAATTCGTCGGCCGTGTTTCTGCTGCTGTCGCTGCTCGCCGTTGCGAGCGCTTCCCGCGCCAGCTACTGGCGGAATCTGAATTTACCCCACTCCCAAGGGGAAAAGACACCCGAGGCGCAGCCATGCGATGCGGCGCACTGCCACCTACCGGACTGTCTGTGCAGCAGCACGGATATCCCCCGCGGGCTGGCGGTGTCCGACGTGCCTCAGGTGGTCATGCTGACCTTTGACGATGCCGTACAGACGCAGTGGGAGGGTGCCATCAAAGCTCTGCTAGACGACAGGCAAGTATGATAGAGAGAGAGAGAGAGAGAGAGGAAAAGTAAGCGCGCGAGAGAGAGAGGAGGGAGAGGTCGGGTTACGGGAAACCGGTAAAGGGTTTAGTAACTTACCTAAACCCGTTTCCGGTTA